>NC_088238.1:57966931-58060815 GCF_036934945.1 Oncorhynchus masou masou
ACTTCTCATTTGACAGTGTATTCAAATCCAACTGTTAATCATCTCCTATATGTCAAAATATAACATGAACGATTGCCTGAGACGGAACTGAACTTCGTAGCTTTATTGGCATTCCAAAGCAAATTAGATATACCACTTGAAAAACAGGAAAATAAATTGACTTTTTGTCTGTGTGACAAAGCTCTGCATTTTGCACAGTTGGCAAATATTGTATTTCAACAACGCAAATATCAAGGACAGTTATTAGTTTCTGTTGAGATTTGTCCTCATCAAACCGTCCTCACGTAACTGTCCTCACGTAACTGTCCTCACGTAACTGTCCTCACGTAACTGTCCTCACGTAACTGTCCTCACGTAACTGTCCTCACGTAACTGTCCTCACGTAACTATCCTCACGTAACTATCCTCACGTAACTGTCCTCACGTAACTATCCTCATGTAACTGTCCTCACGTAACTGTCCTCACGTAACTATCCTCACGTAACTATCCTCATGTAACTGTCCTCACGTAACTGTCCTCACGTAACTATCCTCATGTAACTGTCCTCACGTAACTGTCCTCACGTAACTGTCCTCACGTAACTGTCCTCACATAACTATCCTCACGTAACTGTCCTCACGTAACTATCCTCACGTAACTATCCTCATGTAACTGTCCTCACGTAACTGTCCTCACGTAACTGTCCTCACGTAACTGTCCTCATGTAACTGTCCTCATGTAACTGTCCTCACATAACTGTCCTCATGTCTGCATTGTCTTCTTTGTCACGATACAGGAACTCAAAGCACGATTTCCTTTGACAATTCCTAGCATGAAAGCATCTTCCAACATGCATTAAGGCTACAATTGAAATATTGTTGCTTCATAGAAGGTCACTGTGACAAATCAATACCTTTCTTGCTCAATGGACAACAAAGCATCTCATGTGAGGTCAATGTTATGTCTCTTCTCTCCAGTCCCTTGTGAGAGTGGAGGTTGACGCCGCAAGGCATCAACACTCTCTCTCTCTCTCTCTCTCTCTCTCTCTCTCTCTCTCTCTCTCTCTCTCTCTCTCTGTACCGATTGGAGGTAGCTCCTGACTGGGCTCCACCACCACATGGCACCGCCACGTCTCCCAGACCCCCAACAGATGGCCAAACATCTGTACCCGTTGACATGGAAAAGCTGGCCCAATGACGATGGTTTGATGTTTTATTTCCATCGTTCCGCTTGGGTGGGACAGTCTTCTTCCTCTCCTCTCCACTCCTCCACTCCCCTCCTCTCTTCCCTCTCTGCTCCCTGGTTCCCTCTTCTCCCTCATTTCCTAGAATTTCACTGTTTGGAGGGGGTAGTGTTCGTTCATCAATCAGAAAGGAGGCCCTGGTTATTGTCTGAATTGGCTGTGTCGTTCTTGTTTGGCTGGTAGGTATTTGTTTGGGCACAGCCAAAGGAGAGACAATCAGTGGTTTGTGGAGTGTTGCATGGTTGTAGTGAAAAGCCCATTGTCAAGCTCCACTCTTTGTGCCTTCCAGCTGTGGCAGAGGATTCAAAGGCCAAGGTGGAGGAGGAGGAGGAAGATGAAAGAGGAAGAGGAGGAGGAGGAGAGGTGGATGTTAGCTGCCAGGTAGCCTCTTCTCCCCCACCCCACTACCAACCCTCCCATGCCCTAACCCAGACCAGAAATCCCACAGCAGTATACTGAGTTGGCAGAGCCTAATTCCACAGCCCCTAAGGGCCCCCTACACTCTGCCATCCTCCTTGTTAGCTACGGGGTCTGACAAGCCATTTTCGACAGGCTGGCTGAAGGACTGGAGGACACTGGATGGCTCCTTGGCTGGTTGCTAGTCCCTTCAGTCAATCCACTCCTCTGGGCCAAGGAAGCGTAGCCAGAATAGGCTTTTGACCGTAGGCAGAGAGAGGAGCAAGTCCCCCGCTGGCCCCCACTACAACCCTCCACCTTCACTCCCCACATCAATCCATTAACCAATGCCATCAACACAATGCCTGTCCTTCTGAATTATGTTCAACTGGATTCTTTTAATGTTTTTTCTTTTCTTTTCAAGATACCATAGCTGTGATTCCACATAATGCAGTGAATATAGGTCATATCCATCCCACACTACCAGTCTTCACAACTACATCTGAAAGCCAGTCTTTGTTCATTTCATACTCTGCCGTTGTGTATCTTTTCTCTCTCAGGTGTAATTGTTTGTATGATAATTTGTAATTTTTGTATTTCAAGCTTCTTGGAAGCACCAGGCATTAATTTTAATTTGATCTCGTTTTGTGCTTAATTCATTTTTTCTTTGTTTTCTTATTCATCTCTTCTTCCTCCCTCTTCCCTTGAAGCGATTAATCAAGGTTCTGGAGTTTCTCCGGGTTTTGACTCCTCCGCATCGCTGACTTATTTATTTACCTTCTGGAAGTGGCGCCGTATTTCCATATGTTCCCGAGCACGTCTTAATTTCCTGTAATTTTGAGATGCTGGTGTGGAGGAGAGGAGAACTAGCAAGGTCTGGCAAGCGAGGAAAACACAAAACGAGGCAGAGATGCATTCTAAGTGAAAAATTGAGTGTAATTGTGATGGTGACATTGGATATATTCTATCAAGGTTGGAAAATTTGTCACTGTCAAGTGTCTTGTATACACCCCTACGTATAAACTGAAGAATCAATGTGACACATTTTTCATCTTTTGATATGAGTATTTTGACAGCAAATAAAAGCAACTGTTGAATTGAAGAGTGTGAATACTGACATATTAAACAGAAAGGGCTGTGTCATGATTTGTTGAATTGAAGAGTGGGAATACCTACATATTAAACAGAAAGGGCTGTGTCATGATTTGTTGAATTGAAGAGTGGGAATACCTACATATTAAACAGAAAGGGCTGTGTCATGATTTGTTGAATTGAAGAGTGGGAATACCTACATACTATACATATATATATATCTACCTATTTGACACAAAATGTGCTCTGTTATGATTCGGCATCCTACCTCTCGACCCTTCTCTTCCCTCCTCACCTCCCTCTCCCTCAACTCCTTCCATTGGCCTTCAACCCCTCTCCTCTTCTCCCCTCTCTCCCACTCCTATCTCCCCTCTCTACCCTTCCATCCTTCTCTCCTATTCTTGACTCCTCTCCTCTCTCATCCCTCGCTCTCAGGGCAGCAGGAGATCTGACAGCTCTTGCTACAGCCACCAGGTGAGGTACAAACCGAACCCTGCTAGGAACCAACTCTCCCCTCACCCTACCATGCCTTCATCCATATGTATCCACCAACAGCTGCACACGCAACCATTCAACCCAAAGACATCCTGCTCCTTCTCATGCTCCTTCTCCTGCTCCTGCTCCTTCTCCTGCTCCTGCTCCTGCTCCTGCTCCTGCTCCTTCTCCTTCTCCTTCTTCTTCTCCTGCTCCTGCTCCTTCTCCTGCTCCTTCTCCTGCTCCCTCTCCTTCTCCTGCTCCTTCTCCTGCTCCTTCTCCTGTTCATTCTCCTGCTCCTTCACCTGCTCCTTCTCCTGCTCCTTCTCCTTCTCCTGCTCCTTCTCTCGCTCCTGCTCCTTCTCCTGCTCCTTCTCCTGCTCCTTCTCCTTCTCCTGCTCCTGCTCCTGCTCCTGCTCCTGCTCCTGCTCCTGCTCCTGCTCCTGCTCCTTGCTCCTTCTCCTTCTCCTGCTCCTTCTCCTTCTCCTTCTCCTGCTCCTCCTCCTTCTCCACTCTCTCTCTCCCTGTCTCCCTCTCTCTCCCTCCCTGTCTCTCTCACTCCCTCGCTATCTCTCTTTTTCTCTTTCTCTGTACGTCACTTTCCTGCTTGAGTAAAACAACAAGGCAACAGTAAAGTAGAGTACAGTGACCCGACTGTGAAAATCAACATGGTCCCATTTTTTCATTGTCATTCACAGTTCATGTTTTATTTTGTGTTATTTATGTTTGTTTTTGCCAACATGGCAAAAAATACTGCCTATCCACCTTGGGTGATAAGAGTGCTGTTTCTATCGCCGTCCTCCACTGACTAAGATGTCTGCCTCTCCTCTCTCATGTTTCCCCTGGTACACAAGGTCACCCCATCACATGATTTGCATTTTCGAAAATTGTTTCTGAGGAGAAGTTTCAGATGTCTATTTATTGTAGGAACGTGTCAGGCATCTGTGTTTGACACAGGCTGAATATTCAACAGCTCCACAACATTAACATTTAAGAAAAAAGACAATTACATGCTATTTGGGCAACATGTTAATGGATGTTGAATGGGCCAACATGGTATAGGTTGTTGAATGGGCCAACATGGTTTTGGTTGTTGAATGGGCCAACATGGTATAGGATGTTGAATGGACCAACATGTTATAGGATGTTGAATGGGCCAACATGGTATAGGAGGTTGAATGGGCCAACATGTTATAGAATGTTGAATGGGCCAACATGGTATAGGATGTTGAATGGACCAACATGTTATAGGATGTTGAACGGCCAACATGGTATAGGATGTTGAATGGGCCTGACCAACATGGTATAGGATGTTGAATGGGCCAACATGGTATAGGATGTTGAATGGGCCAACATGGTATAGGATATTGAATGGGCCAACATGGTATAGGATGTTGAATGGGCCAACATGGTATAGGATATTGAATGGGCCAACATGGTATAGAAGTTGAATGGGCCAACATGTTATAGAATGTTGAATGGGCAAACATGTTATAGAATGTTGAATGGGAAAATATTGTATAGGATGTTGAATGGGCCAACATGGTATAGGAAGTTGAATGGGCCAACATGTTATAGGATGTTGAATGGGCCAACATGTTGTAGGATGTTGAATGGGCCTGGACAACATGTTATATGATGTTGAATGGGCCAACATGTTACAGGATGTTGAATGGGCCAACATGGAATAGGATGTTGAATGGCCAACACGGTATAGGATGTTGAATGGGCCAACATGTTATAGGATGTTGAATGGGCCAACATGGTATAGGATGTTGAATGGCCAACATGGTATAGGATGTTGAAAGGGCCAACATGGTATAGGATGTTGAATGGGCCTGACCAACATGGTATGGGATGTTGAATGGGCCAACATGGTATAGGATATTGAATGGGCCAACATGGTATAGGATGTTTAAAGGGCCAACATGGTATAGGATGTTGAATGGGCCTGACCATCATGGTATAGGGTGTTGAATGGGCCAACATGGAATAGGATGTTGAATTGGCCAACATGGTATAGGATGTTGAATGGGCCTGACCAACATGGTATTGGATGTTGAATGGGCCAACATGGTATAGGATGTTGAATGGGCCAACATGGTTTTAGGATGTTGTATGTGGTATGGGATGTTGTATGGGCCAACATGGTATAGGATGTTGAATGGGCCAACATGTTATAAGATGTTGAATGGGCCAACATGGTATAGGTTGTTGAATGGGCCAACATGGTATAGGATTTTGAATGGGCCAACATGGTATAGAATGTTGAATGGGCCAACATGTTATAGAATGTTGAATGGGCCAACATGGTATAGGTAGTTGAATGGGCCAACATGTTAAAGAATGTTGAATGGGCAAACATGTTGTAGAATGTTGAATGGGCAAACATTGTATAGGATGTTGAATGGGCCAACATGTTATTCGATGTTGAATGGGCCGACATGGTATAGGATGATGAATGGGCCTGGCCAACATGGTACAGGGTGTTGAATGGGCCAACATGGAATAGGATGTTGAATGGCCAACATGGTATAGGTTGTTGAATGGGCCAACATGTTATAGGATGTTGAATGGGCCAACATGTTATAGGATGTTGAATGTGCAAACATGGTATAGGGTGTTGAATGGGCCAACATGTTATAGGATGTTGAATGTGCAAACATGGTATAGGATGTTGAATGGGCCTGGCCAACATGGTATAGGATGTTGAATGGGCCAACATGGAATAGGATGTTGAATGGCCAACATGGTATCGGTTGTTGAATGGGCCGACATGTTATAGGATGTTGAATGGGCCAACATGGTATAGGATGTTGAATGGGCCTGACCAACATGGTATAGGATGTTGAATGGGCCAACATGTTATCGGATGTTGAATGGGCCAACATGTTATCGGATGTTGAATGGGCCAACATGGTATAGGATGTTGAAGGGCCAACATGTTATAGGATGTTGAATGGGCCAACATGGTATTGGATGTTGAATGGGCCAACATCATATAGGATGTTGAATGGACCAACATGTTATAGGATGTTGAATGGGCCAACATGTTATAGGATGTTGAATGGGCCAACATGGTATATGATGTTGAATGGGCCAACATGTTATAAGATGTTGAATTGGCCTGGCCAACATGGTATAGGAAATGTTGAATGGGCCAACATGGTATAGTATGTTGAATGGGCCAACATGTTTTAGGATGGTGAATGGGCCAAGATGGTATAGGATGTTGAATGGGCCAACATGTTATAGGATGTTGAATGTGCCAACATGGTATAGGATGTTGAATGGGCCAACATGGTATAGGTTGTTGAATGGACCAACATGGTATAGGGTGTTGAATGGGCCAACATGGTTTAGGCTGTTGAATAGGCCAACATGTTTTAGGATGTTGAATGGGCCAACATGGTATAGGATGTTGAATGGGCCAACATGGTATAGGATACTGAATGGGCCAAAATGGTATAGGAAGTTGAATGGGCCAACATGTTATAGAATGTTGAATGTGAAAATATTGTATAGGATGTTGAATGGGCCAACATGGTATAGGAGGTTGAATGGGCCAACATGTTGTAGGATGTTGAATGGGCCTGGACAACATGTTATATGATGTTGAATGGGCCAACATGGTATAGGATGTTGAATGGGCCAACATGTTATAGAATGTTGAATAGGCCAACATGGTATAGGATGTTGAATGGGCCTGGACAACATGTTATATGATGTTGAATGGGCCAACATGGTATAGGATGTTGAATGGGCCTGGCCAACATGGAATAGGATGTTGAATGGCCAACATGGTATAGGATGTTGAATTGGCCAACATGGTATAGAAGTTGAATGGGACAACATGTTATAAGATGTTGAATTGGCCTGGCCAACATGGTATAGGATGTTGAATGGGCCAACATGGTATAGGATGTTGAATGTGCCAACATGTTATAAGATGTTGAATTGGCCTGGCCAACATGGTATAGGATGTTGAAGTGGCCAACATGTTATAGGATGTTGAATGGGCCAACATGGTATAGGATGTTGAATGGGCCAACATGGTATAGGATGTTGAATTGGCCAACATGGTATAGAAGTTGAATGGGCCAACATGTTATAAGATGTTGAATTGGCCTGGCCAACATGGTATAGGATGTTGAATGGGCCAACATGGTATAGGATGTTGAATGTGCCAACATGTTATAAGATGTTGAATTGGCCTGGCCAACATGGTATAGGATGTTGAATTGGCCAACATGGTATAGTATGTTCAATGGGCCAACACGGTATAGGATGTTGAATGGGCCAACATGGTATAGCATGTTGAATGGGCCTGACCAACATGGTATAGGATGTTGAATTGGCCAACATGGTATAGGGGGTTGAATTGGCCAACATGGTATAGGATGTTGAATGGGCCAACATGTTATATGATTTTGAATGGGCCAACATGGTATTGGATGTTGAATGGACCAACATGTTATAGGATGTTGAATGGGCCAACATGTTATAGGATGTTGAATGGGCCAACATGGTGTATGATGTTGAATCTGCCAACATGTTATAAGATGTTGAATTGGCCTGGCCAACATGGTATAGGATGTTGAAGTGGCCAACATGTTATAGGATGTTGAATGGGCCAACATGTTATAGGATGGTGAATATGCCAACATGATATTGGATGTTTAATGGGCCAACATGGTATAGGATGTTGAATGGGCCAACATGGTATAGTGTGTTGAATGAGCCTGGCCAACATGGCATAGGATATTGATTGGGCCAACATGGTATTGGATGTTGAATTGGCCAACATGGTATAGGATGTTGAATGGGCCAACATGGTATAGTGTGTTGAATGGGCCTGGCCAACATGGTATAGTGTGTTGAATGGGCCTGGCCAACATGGTATAGGATATTGATTGGGCCAACATGGTATTGGATGTTGAATGGGCCAACATGGTATAGGATGTTGAATGGGCCAAAATGGTTTAGGATGTTGAATGGGCAAACATGGTATAGGATGTTGAATGGGCCAACATGTTATAGAATGTTGAATGGGCCAACTTGTTATAGAATGTTGAATGGGCCAGCATGTTATAGAATGTTGAATGGGCAAACATTGTGTAGGATGTTGAATGTGCTAACATGTTATAGAATGTTGAATGGGCCAACATGGTATAGGATGTTGAATGGGCCAACAAGTTGTAGGATGTTGAATGGGCCTGGACAACATGTTATATGATGTGGAATGGGCCAACATGTTACAGGATGTTGAATGCGCCTGGACAACATGTTATATGATGTTGAATGCCTACAGACAAAAGCTAAAAAAAGAAGCTCCCACGCTGAGGTCTGTCCAACGCTGGTCCGACCAAGCTGACTCTACACTCCAAGACTGCTTCCATCACTTGGACTGGGACATGTTTCGTATTGCGTCAGATAACAACATTGACGAATACGCTAATTCGGTGTGCGAGTTCATTAGAACGTGCGTTGAAGATGTCGTTCCCATAGCAACGATTAAAACATTCCCTAACCAGAAACCGTGGATAATGGCAGCATTTGCGTGAAACTGAAAGCGCGAACCACTGCTTTCAATCAGTGCAAGGTGTTGTCTGGTAACATGACTGAATACAAACAGTGCAGCTATTCCCTCCGTAAGGCTATCAAACAAGCTAAGCGTCAGTACATAGACAAAGTAGAATCTCAATTCAACGGCTCAGACACAAGAGGCATGTGGCAGGGTCTACAGTCAATCACGGACTACAGGAAGAAATCCAGCCAAGTCACGGACCAAGATGTCTTGCTCCCAGGCAGACTAAATAACTTTTTTGCCCGCTATGAGGACAATCCAGTGCCACTGACACTGCCTGCAACGGAAACATGCGGTCTCTCCTTCACTGCAGCCGAGGTGAGTAAAACATTTAAACGTGTTAACCCTCGCAAGGCTGCAGGCCCAGACGGCATCCCCAGCCGCGCCCTCAGAGCATGCGCAGACCAGCTGGCTGGTGTGTTTATGGACATATTCAATCAATCCCTATACCAGTCTGCTGTTCCCACATGCTTCAAGAGGGCCACCATTGTTCCTGTTCCCAAGAAAGCTAAGGTAACTGAGCTAAACGACTACCGCCCCGTAGCGCTCACTTCCGTCATCATGAAGTGCTTTGAGAGACTAGTCAAGGACCATATCACTTCCACCCTACCTGACACCCTAGACCCACTCCAATTTGCTTACCGCTCAAATAGGTCCACAGACGATGCAATCTCAACCACACTGCACACTGCCCTAACCCATCTGGACAAGAGGAATACCTATGTGAGAATGCTGTTCATTGACTACAGCTCGGCATTCAACACCATAGTACCCTCCAAGCTCGTCATCAAGCTCGAGACCCTGGGTCTCGACCCCGCCCTGTGCAACTGGGTACTGGACCTCCTGACGGGCCGCCCCCAGGTGGTGAGGGTAGGTAACAACATCTCCTCCCCGCTGATCCTCAACACTGGGGCCCCACAAGGGTGCATTCTGAGCCCTGTCCTGTACTCCCTGTTCACCCACGACTGCGTGGCCACGCACGCCTCCAACTCAATCATCAAGTTTGCGGACGACACAACAGTGGTAGGCTTGATTACCAACAATGACGAGACGGCCTACAGGGAGGAGGTGAGGGCCCTCGGAGTGTGGTGTCAGGAAAATAACCTCACACTCAACGTCAACAAAACTAAGGAGATGATTGTGGACTTCAGGAAACAGCAGAGTGAACACCCCCCTATCCACATCGATGGAACAGTAGTGGAGAGAGTAGCAAGTTTTAAGTTCCTCGGCATACACATCACAGACAAACTGAATTGGTCCACTCACACAGACAGCATCGTGAAGAAGGCGCAGCAGCGCCTCTTCAACCTCAGGAGGCTGAAGAAATTCGGCTTGTCACCAAAAGCACTCACAAACTTCTACAGATGCACAATCGAGAGCATCCTGGCGGGCTGTATCACCGCCTGGTACGGCAACTGCTCCCCCCTCAACCGTAAGGCTCTCCAGAGGGTAGTGAGGTCTGCACAACGCATCACCGGGGGCAAACTACCTGCCCTCCAGGACACCTACACCACCCGATGTTACAGGAAAACCATAAAGATCATCAAGGACATCAACCACCCGAGCCACTGCCTGTTCACCCCACTATCATCCAGAAGGCGAGGTCAGTACAGGTGCATCAAAGCTGGGACCGAGAGACTGAAAAACAGCTTCTATCTCAAGGCCATCAGACTGTTAAACAGCCACCACTAACATTGAGTGGCTGCTGCCAACACACTGACACTGACTCAACTCCAGCCACTTTAATAATGGGAATTGATGGGAAATGATGTAAATATATCACTAGCCACTTTAAACAATGCTACCTTATATAATGTTACTTACCCTACATAATTCATCTCATATGCATACGTATATACTGTACTCTATATCATCGACTGCATCCTTATGTAATACATGTATCACTAGCCACTTTAACTATGCCACTTTGTTTACATACTCATCTCATATGTATATACTGTACTCGATACCATCTACTGTATCTTGCCTATGCTGCTCTGTACCACCACTCATTCATATATCCTTATGTACATGTTCTTTATCCCCTTGCACTGTGTATAAGACAGTAGTTTAGGAATTGTTAGTTAGATTACTTGTTGGTTATTTCTGCATTGTCGGAACTAGAAGCACAAGCATTTCGCTACACTCGCATTAACATCTGCTAACCATGTGTATGTGAGAAATAAAATTTGATTTGATTTGATTTGAATGGGCCAACATGGTATTGGATGTTGAATGGGCCAACATGGTATTGGGTGTTGAATGGGCCAACATGGTATATGATGTTGAATGGACCAACATGTTATAGTATTTTGAATGGGCCAACATGGTATAGGATGTTGAATGGGCCAACATGGTATAGGCCATTGAATGGGCCAACATGGTTTAGGATGTTGAATGGGCCAACATGGTTTAGGATGTTCAATGGGCCAACATGGTATAGGATGTTCAATGGCCCACATGTTATAGGATGTTGAATGGGCCAACATGTTATAGGATGTTGAATGGGACTGGACAACATGTTATATGATGTTGAATGGGCCAACATGTTATAGGATGGTGAATGGGCCAACATGGTATAGGATGTTAAATGGGCCAACATGGTATAGGATGTTGAAGGGGACTGGACAACATGTTATATGATGTTGAATGGGCCAACATGTTATAGGATGTTGAATGGGCCAACATGGTATAGGAGACACCTGAAACTCCACCTCTTCAAGGAATACCTAGGATAAGATAAGTAATCCTTCTCACCACCCCCCCCCTTAATGATTTAGATGCACTATTGTAAAGTGGCTGTTCCACTGGATGTCAGAAGGTGAATTCACCAATTTGTAAGTCGCTCTGGATAAGAGCGTCTGCTAAATGACTTAAATGTTAAATGTAAATGTTAAATGGGCCAACATGGTATAGGATGTTGAATGGGCCAACATGGTATAGGATGTTAAATGGGCCAACATGGTATAGGATGTTGAAGGGGACTGGACAACATGTTATAGGATGTTGAATGGGCCAACATGTTATAGGATGTTGAATGGGCCAACATGGTATAGGATGTTAAATGGGCCAACACGGTATAGGATGTTGAATGGTGTCCTTAGACAAACACTTGGCACATAGATTGGCTTGATGTTATTTATTTATAACACTACATAATGTGCAGGCTCCTATGTTTTCTGTAGAGACAGAATTGTTATTAGTTTAGAAAATAATCCTGGCTGCTGCAGACAGTGGGTGATAACACATCTTTAAAAAACATCTTTAAGCTCATTATCGCTAAGTGTCAATGGGAATTATTTAGCGTCTCCCTGAGCTGGGAATTCAAATAAAGAAATGTGAGGTTTTTCGCTGATGTTCCACTGATATCCATTTCTGCCTCCATTTCAACTTAGAGATGATTTATTTGAAGATTTTTCTCTCTCTCTCTCTCTCTCTCTCTCTCTCTCTCTCTCTCTCTCTCTCTCTCTCTCTCTCTCTCTCTCTCTCTCTCTCTCCCTCTCTCTCTCTCTCTCTCTCTCTCTCTCTCTCTCTCCAAATCTCATATCTCATGCTAATCTGCATCTTTGCATCACTTCCTGGAAATCAGCTTTGAGCCATTACCTCTGAAGTGAAGGCTGCTGGGTAAGCTGTGTTGCTTTATCAATGTGGAATTTGCGAGGTAAACAAGAGCATAAACACTAACAAAACAGACAGGAAGACGTGCCTTGACTTGGAGATGGGCAATTCCACCTTAACATGCTGATGCTGAGACTCCATTTTTTTTCATCTTTAAAATGTATTTCAAACAAAAAGCAACGATTGCGAAGTTAATGCAATGCAACTATATGCATAAGGAAATACACTTGCAATTTCGACTGAAATATGTATAAAAACATGGTACAAACAGCACAAACAGCACAAACCGTCATTCTATTATCAGGCTTTGCGCCTGCACCGTCTCAGCAGTATTTTGTTATTGTGGAATTTCCCAGACACTAAGTTAAAGTAATTGAAGGCCTGTTGTTGTTCTTTTCAGTTTGGTTTCAATTAAAAAAACATTTACTTTTTTGTTGTTATTTTTTTTTTATATACATTAAACATTAAGATACCTAGACTAAAAACTCATAGACGTTAACATACATAGATTTCAAACAGCAGGGTAGCCTAGTGGTTAGAGTGTTGGACTAGTAACCGGAAGGTTGCGAGTTCATAACCCCGAGCTGACAAGTACAAATCAGTCATTCTGCCCCTGAACAGGCAGTTAACCCACTGTTCCCAAACCGTCATTGAAAATAAGAATTTCTTCTTAACTGACTTGCCTGGTTAAATAAAGGTGAAATAAAAAAATAATGACACACTTGCTCAGACCCACATTTCCACACCCAATGTTGTTTCAAAAGCTTGTAAGACTCTGCCCCTTAAGACTTCAGATTCTGTTGTTTCTATCTTTATTTATTTTTTAAATATTTACATAAAAAGCATTTGATTCTTCCATTCTTCCTCTTAACATTGGAGTATCATTTGACCTCCATTATTTAAGTAATTGTGTTTTCAATATAAGTGACTGTCACACCCTGACCATAGTTTGCTTTGTATGTTTCTATGTTTTTTTTTGGTCAGGGTGTGATCTGAGTGGGCATTCTAACTTGGATGTCTTGTTTGTCTATTTCTATGTTTCTCTGTGTTCTGGAACGTAGCCCTGTTTTTTGTGTTCTGGAACGTAGTCCTGTTTCTTTGTGTTCTGGAACGTAGTCCTGTTTCTTTGTGTTCTGGAACGTAGTCCTGTTTCTTTGTGTTCTGGAACGTAGTCCTGTTTCTTTGTGTTCTGGAACGTAGTCCTGTTTCTTTGTGTTCTAGAACGTAGCCCTGTTTCTTTGTGTTCTGGAAAGTAGCCCTGTTTCTTTGTGTTCTGGAACGTAGCCCTGTTTCTTTGTGTTCTGGAACGTAGTCCTGTTTCTTTGTGTTCTGGAACGTAGTCCTGTTTCTTTGTGTTCTGGAACGTAGTCCTGTTTCTTTGTGTTCTGGAACGTAGTCCTGTTTCTTTGTTGTTCTGGAACGTAGTCCTGTTTCTCTGTGTTCTGGAACGTAGTCCTGTTTCTTTGTGTTCTGGAACGTAGCCCTGTTTCTCTGTGTTCTGGAACATAGCCCTGTTTCTCTGTGTTCTGGAACGTAGTCCTGTTTCTTTGTGTTCTGGAACGTAGTCCTGTTTCTTTGTGTTCTGGCACGTAGTCCTGTTTCTCTGTGTTCTGGAACGTAGCCCTGTTTCTCTGTGTTCTGGAACATAGCCCTGTTTCTCTGTGTTCTGGAACGTAGTCCTGTTTCTTTGTGTTCTGGAACGTAGTCCTTTTTCTTTGTGTTCTGGAACGTAGTCCTGTTTCTCTGTGTTCTGGAACGTAGTCCTGTTTCTCTGTGTTCTGGAACGTAGTCCTGTTTCTTTGTGTTCTGGAACGTAGTCCTGTTTCTTTGTGTTCTGGAACGTAGTCCTGTTTCTTTGTGTTCTGGAACGTAGTCCTGTTTCTTTGTGTTCTGGAACGTAGCCCTGTTTCTTTGTGTTCTGGAACGTAAGTCCTGTTTCTTTGTGTTCTGGAACGTAGTCATGTTTCTCTGTGTTCTGGAACGTAGTCCTGTTTCTTTGTGTTCTGGAACGTAAGTCCTGTTTCTTTGTGTTCTGGAACGTAGTCCTGTCTTTCATTTGTGTTCATTGATTTCATCTGTGTTCATTTCTCACCTGGTCTCATCAACTCCCTATTTCGTTCAGTTCTTTCTGTTTATATGGTTGTGAGGTATTGTTTTGGTTTTGACTGCCTACCTGTGTTTGACCATTGCCTGACCTGCCCGCGAATCTACAACTTTTTCTCCCTGATTATTCATTGCAGAATACCTCACCCAGAAACAGAATGGATTCAGCGGAGCTACAGCGGTGTCTAACCCAGCAAGAGGAGCTTATGGAGGAAATGTGCCATCTTCTCTGCCAGCCTCTCCCTTCTCCCCCAATGTCAGGTATCATAAACCATAGCCCTCCTTAATGTTTTACCCTTGCCTGGAAAATGGGACAGTTTACCATGCGAAACATCAGGGATTTCTGAGATACGTTGACCACAACCTCACTAACTCTGCCACCGACAGGGGAGGGTGGATTTTGTTGTGTCTCTACTCACAGGCAAAGCCCTGGATTTGGCCACCTCCATATAGACTGCCAACAGCACAGAACTCGGATCCAAGACCCATTTCCACATCATCTTCAAAGAGATATTCGATCACTATCCCTCCGGTCGTCCTATAGGAGACCTCCTCATTGAACTTCAACAAGGACGTAATTCAGCTGCCGAGTACGCGCTCGAGTTCCGCACTATTGCTGCAGGGAGTGGATGGAATGAGGCTGCTTTACTTAACGTCTACCGAAGTGGGCTCAACAGGGGACCTCTCGTGGAGCTGGCCTGTAGAGGTGACCTTCAGGATTTAAATCTATTGACCACCTCATCACCTCATCAGAACTCGGCCACCCAGGAACACGGAACCTTCTCTTGCCATGATTCTGTCATACCGTCCAAGTCTTCCAGAGCCCATGCAGTTGGGCCATGCTCCTCTCGCGTTTATCGAACGTCAAATGCGGAACCACCACGGGCTCTGCCTGTACTATGGAGGGAAAGACTATCTACTCAGCCATTGCCCTGTTACCCCCCCCCCCCCCCCCACGGAGAGATGAGAAGGGTCCCACTGCTGCTATGCAGGTAGGTGTGTCCTTATTTCTATATATCTCCCAGAAGCAATTCTCTGTCCCAGTATTGATAACCGTGAAGCGGGTTACCAAGTACGTAGAAGGCTTAATAGATTCGGGAGAAGCAGGTAATTTTTATCGATCACCAGCTAGTACCCGAGCTTGACAATTATCTAACAACTGTCACTCCTCCCTTAACTTCTCTATGGTAGGGGGCAGCATTTGGAATTTTGGATGAAAAGTGTGCCCAAATTAAACTACCTTCTACTCAGGCCCAGAAGATAGGATATGTACATAATTGGTAGATTTGGATAGTAAACACAATAGTGTCTGTGAGTATAACAGAACTGATTTGGCAGGCGAAAACCTGAGAAAAATCCACACAGGATGTAGAATGTTTTGTTGTTTTAGTTTTCAATTTAATGCCATTACAGTATCCATTGACTTAGGACTAAAATTGCAGTTCCTATGCCTTCCACTAGATGTCAACAGTCTTTAGAAATTGTTTCAGGCTTGTATTCTGAAAAAATAGGGAGTAAGAACAGTCTGAATGAGTGGACCCTGCTGTGTCACAGAGCTTTTTCATCCGCGCAATCGAGAGAGTGCCTTTCTTGTTTACCTTTTATGTTGACGAAGTTATTGTTCGGTTGAAATATTATCAATTATTTAGGCTATAAACAACCTGAGGATTGATTATGAACATCGTTTGAAATGTTTCTACGAACTTTCCGGATACTATTTGGATTTTTTTGTCTGCCTGTTGTGACTGCGTTTGAGCCTGTGGATTACTGAAGCGGAGGTTTTTGGATATAAAGAGACTTTATCGAACAAAAGGAATGTTTACTGAGGAAATGAATGTCTTCTGAGTGCAACCATATGAAGATCATCAAAGGTAAATGGTTAATTTTATCTCTATTTCTGACTTGTGTAACTCTTCTACTTTGCTGGTTACTGTTTGTAATGATTTGTCTGCTGGGCTATGTTCTCAAATAATCGTAAGGTATGCTTTCGCCGTATCGCATTTTTGTAATCTGATACCGTGGTTGGATTCACAAAGTTAATCTTTAAACCTATGTAATATAGTTGTATCTTTTCTGAATTATTATAATGAGTATTACTGTATTTGAATTTGGTGTTCTGCAATCTCACTGGATGTTGGCTGGGTGGGACGCTAGCTTGCCACATACCCTAGATAGGTTAAGGATTAATACCCAGGACTGGCAGCCATTGGGAACAGGCTTCATCACGCGCCTGAGACAGAGTGTCACCCTCCTGATTGGAGTCTTCCACACCGGAACCATTCAACTCATGGAACTCTCATCCCCCAAACAGCCACTCATCCTTTGACACCCCTGGCTTTGTCATCATGACCCTGTCATATCTTTGCAACAAGGTGAACTACTGCTTCTTCAGTGGTCTCAGTTTACCCTGCAGAGCCACCACCATTGAGGACTCTGCCTCAGCAATGCCACCCACCATACCATCTGAATGCGCCCAGTATAGCAATGTTTTCAGCAAAAACCAAGGCCTCCACTCTGCCACCACATCGCCCAGGAGACGGTGCTGTTGACTTACTCCCAGGAGTATCCCCACTAAGGGCCGTGTTTACCCCCTTTCTATCCCATAAATGAGGCAATGGAGAACTACATTGATGAATTACTCAAACGGTTTCATGTGTCTTTATTCTTCCCCCGGCTGCGTCCTGTGTCTTCTTCTTCGCTGGAAAAAAGGACGGTGGTCTCCATCCATGTATTGATTTTCATTCCCTGAATAACATCACGGTCAAGAACCGTTTCCTTCTTCCTCTGAACACAGCGACCCCTGAACAAGTGGGCCACCTGAACATCTATACTCAACCCGACCTGCGAAGTGCATATAACCGTATAATACGTGAAGACGGCGAATGAAAGACGGCCTTTATCACCACTCAAGGGCACTACAAACACCTGGTCCTGCCCTACGGCCTTATGACTGCCTCTGCCATCTTCCAGTCCTTTATGAACAAGGTTTTCCATGATATGATCGACCGCATGTACAGCATGTACAGGTTCTTCAACGGCTCCTTGACCATAACCTTTATGTGAAGACTGAAAAGAGCGCCTTCCATGTAACCACGGTAAACTTCCACGCTTTGTACTGAAACCTGGAGGGGTCAGCATGGATGAAAACAGGTCAGCATGGATGAGAACAAAGTCACCGCTGTCAGTAACTGGCTCAAACCCACCACCGCTAAGGATCGCCAACGTTTCATTGGGTTCACCAACTTCTATCGCCGGTTCATTCGGAACTTCAGTTCTACTGCCGCTCCCCTCAATGTCCTTACAAGCCAAAAGAACTGGACCCTTCAACGGTCTGATACCGCCCTGACTGCTTTCAACAACTTGAAAAAGCTCTTCACCTCAGCTCCTGTCCTTCGCCAACCTGATCCAACCCTTCCTTTCACCCTGCAGGTGGATACCTCTGAAGTAGGAGTCGTACTCTCTCAGCGGGTGGGAACATCTCCCAAATCACATCCCTGTGCCTTCCTCTTCATGACGTTATACCCCGCTGAGAGGAATTACAATGTGGGGAAAAGAACTCCTCACCATCGAGCTGGCCCTCGAGGAGTGGCACCAATGGTTGGAGGGCGCACAACATCCCTTTCTAGTCCTAACAGATCATCGTAATATGGAATACATCAAAGGGGCCAAGAGGTTAAACCCCAGACAAGCCCACTGGGCTCTCTTCACTCTTCCATGTTCATGTTACTTACATCCATGGAAAGAAAAATGTTGATGCTCTCTCCTGCCAGTTTTACCTTCCGACCAGTAACTCAGACCACCCTACACCCATTCTTCCATCATCTTGCATTATGGGACTGGTACAGTGGGAGGTTCACACTGCCATACAAGAAGCCCTAACCTCAGACCTGGCTCCTCCTGAGACACCAGCTGGGAGGAGTTACATACCAGCAGCTGTTAGACCCCAGACTGATGCAATGGTGTCACATGTCCTTGGGGTCATGACATCCGGACATTACACGAACCACCAAACTTCTATCCCAGAAGTTCTGGTGTTCCTCACTGGCATCTGACATAAGGGATAATTTGCTCTCCTTTCCAGTCTGCGCACAAACCAAAAGCCCTCGTCAGCTCCCTTCCGGGAAACATCAAACTTTGCCAATCCCTCACAGACCCTTGTCCAACAGCTGTTGACGTCATCACAGACCTTCCTGAATCCTCTGGTAACACCACAATCCTTGTCATAGTACTGTCACGCCCTGGTCTTAGTATTTTGTGTTTTCTTCATTTATTTGGTCAGGCCAGGGTGTGGCATGGGTTTTTGTATATGGTGTGTTTTGTATTGTTTTTTTTTTCACATGTATTGGGATGGTAGCTTAGTGGGGTGTTCTAGGTGAATCTATGGCTGTCTGAAGTGGTTCTCAATCAGAGGCAGGTGTTGATCGTTGTCTCTGATTGGGAACCATATTTAGGCAGCCATATTCTTTGATTGTTTCGTGGATGATTGTCCTTAGTGTCACTGTTCCTGTGTTAATTTACGCCAGTTTAGGCTGTTTCGGTTTTCACGTTACGTTTTTTGTATTGATTCGTGTTTCCTTTGTTTTATTAAACATGAATCTCAATAGCCACGCCGCATTTTGGTCCGACTCTCCTTCACACCAAGAAAACCGTTACAAGTACACCGTTTTTCAAAAATAGGTTGTCTGGTTCCTCTTCCTCATCTACTTAACACCATGGAATTGGTGGAGTGTATGTTCCAGCATGTGTTTTGTCTGTATGGGATTCCGGAGGACATTGTCTCTGACCGTGGGCCCCAGTTTGTCTCCCGGAGGTGGCAAGCCCTCGGTGACCGACTGGGGGCCGCCCTCAGCCTCTCCTCTGGGCACCACCCCCAGACCAATGGGCAGATGGAATGCCTGAACCAAGAAATAAGGAACGACCTCCGCCAACAATGTTCTGCCTCTCCACACGACTGGAGTTGGTATATGGCCTGGGCCGAATGCGCTCAGAACTCACTCATGCACTCATCCCCCCACCTTACTCCAATTCAGTGTGTCCTTGTTTGCCAATTCCCCATGTTTCCCTGGGATGAGGAGCCTGGTACTGTCCCGGTTGTCGACGACTGGTTTCGGCATAGTGAGTGGGTATGGGAGACCGCCCACCGGCGTCTGCAGGAAGCCTCTAATACCCAGAAATGTTTTGCCGACAGACACCGCCTGTCCTATGCCACTCTTCACCACGGACAGCGTGTGTGGCTCTCTACCAGAGACATCCGCCTCCCCTACAAAAAGTTCTGTCCTCGCTTCATTGGTTCCTTCAAGATAACTAATCGCATCAACCCTGTCATACGTACCGCCTCCAGTTACCTCGTCAGTATAACTTCTCTTCATCCTTCCATGTCCCATTATTAAAACCGGTCACCTCTTCATCCTCCAGTCTTTACCCACAGTGCGCTCCCACCGTTGGACATGCCTAGTGGACTGAGAAGGTTATGGACCTGAAGACCGGTCCTGGGTCCCCGACCAAGACATCCTCGACCCAGAGATGATTCAGGCATTTCGCCATAACCGTCCGGATCGTCCCGCTCTCCGACCTCGGGTCGACCTCCGAACAGACCCACTTTACTTCAGCCTCGACGCAGAACGTCAGGTCAGTCCTCGACCTCGTCGAACCAGCCTTTTGGTTCATTCATTTCACCTGTGTTTGTTTCTCACCTGGTCTTATCAGCTCCCTATTTTGTTCAATTTATTCTGTTTATATGGTTGTCAGGTATTTGTTTTTGACTGCCTAGCTGTGACCACGATTCCTGCCTTCTGGGAAGGCTCAAACATCTGCCGCGCCCTGCGCATGATCTACAGCTTTTTATCCCTGAGTACTCATTACAACTCTAGACTTTGTGAATTATGTATCTTGTATAATACATTTTGTACATTAGTTTATACTGGATTAAGCTTACATTTAAGTTAACATTATTTTAGTTTGCCATATTCCAACAATCCCTCCATCTTGTGCCAATATCAGCTATTTTTAGGTCTTGGTTCCAATAGAGATTGTCAGTTAGGCTCTCTGTAAGGTTTTGTATACCTATCTTGCCTATCATATGAGTATCATTATCTGATTCAAATAGGATTCCTTCAACATTGTTCATCATATTCAAAGAGTTCTGATCAACATTTTGTGATATAGAACATTTAAGCTGCATATATTTGAGAATGTCTACATTGGTCAATAGATTTTAATTCTGTCATGGAATTAATTGTATTTCCTGTTTCCACGCCATTTAACGATTCTACGTGGGTCAATTCATTGTGAATTGTGAAAAGCTTTCCAAGAACTGTTCCATAGGGTGTGTTTTTAGGGACTGATACAGGTTCTTGTAGAATAAGTTTCCGTTTCTTCCATATCGTTAGTGTTCCTAACTTTTAAGTGGTTCATGTTCTTAGCTTTATCCTTTGAAAATTGAAACGTGAAAATATTATACGGATGAGCATGCACATTTAAACATGCATCCATTTTACTGCTACACTGCCGAAAGAGGTGACTGTTTGTCTCAAAATGGCCACCGTGTTCCATTATGACTGAAAATGGCCACCCTGTTCCATTATGACTGAAAATGGCCACCCTGTTCCATTATGCACGAATGGTCAACGATTACAGACAAATGGCCAAGTAACGTATTGTCTAGTGAACTATGGAATGCCTGGTCAATCTACACTAAAACCTAATGTACTTTGGTACCTTGAGTGATGACTTTAATGAATGTTCACTGACCATAACATGTCTTTCTCTAACATCCAAGGAAACTGTCTGACAACAGTAAGAGATAAACAAGATGATTATGTCTTTATGTTTGGTAGACAAACTCCCCATAGCAGTGCCTAGACCTTCAGATAATAGATACACACACAATCCCCATTACAGTAGCTAGACCTTTAAATAATACACACACACACACACACACACACACACACACACACACACACACACACACACACACACACACACACACACACACACACACACACACACACACACACACACACACACACACACACACACACACACACACACACACACACACACACAATCCCCATTATAGTACCTAGACCTTTAAACAATAGACACACACACACACACACACACACAATCCCTATTACAGTACCAAGCACAAGAAGAAACAGCCTACTGACAGAGGTGAAGCAATACATTACCTCAGACACTACAGCTACGGTCTCCTTAGCCACCCCCACATACCATGCCTTCAGCCCTATCCCCATACCCCTTCAGCCCTATCCCCATACCATGCCTTCAGCCCTATCCCCATACCATGCCTTCAGCCCTATCCCCATACCATGCCTTCAGCCCTATCCCCATACCATGCCTTCAGCCCTATCCCCATACCCCTTCAGCCCTATCCCCATACCCCTTCAGCCCTATCCCCATACCATGCCTTCAGCCCTATCCCCATACCATGTCTTCAGCCCTATCCCCATACCCCTTCAGCCCTATCCCCATACCATGTCTTCAGCCCTATCCCCATACCATGCCTTCAGCCCTAACCCCATACCATGTCTTCAGTCCTATCCCCATACCATGCCTTCAGCCCTATCCCCATACCATGCCTTCAGCCCTATCCCCATACCATGCCTTCAGCCCTATCCCCATACCCCTTCAGCCCTATCCCCATACCCCTTCAGCCCTATCCCCATACCATGTCTTCAGCCCTATCCCCATACCATGCCTTCAGCCCTAACCCCATACCATGTCTTCAGTCCTATCCCCATACCATGCCTTCAGCCCTAACCCCATACCATGCCTTCAGCCCTATCCCCATACCATGTCTTCAGCCCTATCCCCATACCCCTTCAGCCCTATTTCCATACCATGCCTTCAGCCCTATCCCCATACCATGCCTTCAGCCCTATCCCCATACCATGCCTTCAGCCCTATCCCCATACCATGTCTTCAGCCCTATCCCCATACCATGCCTTCAGCCCTATCCCCATACCCCTTCAGCCCTATCCCCATACCATGCCTTCAGCCCTATCCCCATACCATGCCTTCAGCCCTATCCCCATACCATGCCTTCAGCCCTATCCCCATACCCCTTCAGCCCTATCCCCATACCATGTCTTCAGCCCTATCCCCATACCATGCCTTCAGCCCTATCCCCATACCCCTTCAGCCCTATCCCCATACCATGCCTTCAGCCCTAACCCCATACCATGCCTTCAGCCCTATCCCCATACCATGTCTTCAGCCCTATCCCCATACCCCTTCAGCCCTATTTCCATACCATGCCTTCAGCCCTATCCCCATACCATGCCTTCAGCCCTATCCCCATACCATGCCTTCAGCCCTAACCCCATACCATGTCTTCAGTCCTATCCCCATACCATGTCTTCAGCCCTATCCCCATACCATGTCTTCAGCCCTATCCCCATACCCCTTCAGCCCTATTTCCATACCATGCCTTCAGCCCTATCCCCATACCATGCCTTCAGTCCTATCCCCATACCATGCCTTCAGTCCTATCCCCATACCATGCCTTCAGCCCTAACCCCATACCATGCCTTCAGTCCTATCCCCATACCATGCCTTCAGCCCTAACCCCATACCATGCCTTCAGCCCTAACCCCATACCATGCCTTCAGTCCTATCCCCATACCATGCCTACAGTCCTATCCCCATACCATGCCTTCAGCCCTATCCCCATACCATGTCTTCAGCCCTATCCCCATACCATGTCTTCAGCCCTATCCCCATACCATGCCTTCAGCCCTATCCCCATACCCCTTCAGTCCTATCCCCATACCATGCCTTCAGCCCTATCCCCATACCATGCCTACAGTCCTATCCCCATACCATGCCTTCAGCCCTATCCCCATACCATGTCTTCAGCCCTATCCCCATACCATGTCTTCAGCCCTATCCCCATACCCCTTCAGTCCTATCCCCATACCATGTCTTCAGCCCTAACCCCATACCATGCCTTCAGCCCTATCCCCATACCATGCCTTCAGTCCTATCCCCATACCATGCCTTCAGCCCTATCCCCATACCATGTCTTCAGCCCTATCCCCATACCATGCCTTCAGCCCTATCCCCATACCCCTTCAGCCCTATCCCCATACCATGTCTTCAGCCCTATCCCCATACCATGCCTTCAGCCCTATCCCCATACCATGCCTTCAGTCCTATCCCCATACCATGTCTTCAGCCCTATCCCCATACCATGCCTTCAGCCCTATCCCCATACCCCTTCAGCCCTATCCCCATACCATGTCTTCAGCCCTATCCCCATACCATGCCTTCAGCCCTATCCCCATACCATGCCTTCAGCCCTAACCCCATACCATGCCTTCAGTCCTATCCCCATACCATGCCTACAGTCCTATCCCCATACCATGCCTTCGGCCCTATCCCCATACCATGCCTTCGGCCCTATCCCCATACCATGCCTTCAGCCCTATCGCTATACCCCTTCGGCCCTAACCCCATACCATGCCTTCAGCCCTAACCCCATACCATGCCTTCAGCCCTATCCCCATACCATGCCTTCAGCCCTATCGCTATACCCCTTCGGCCCTATCCCCATACCATGCCTTCAGCCCTATCCCCATACCCCTTCAGTCCTATCCCCATACCATGCCTTCAGCCCTATCCCCATACCATGCCTTCAGCCCTATCCCCATACCATGCCTTCAGCCCTATCGCTATACCCCTTCGGCCCTATCCCCATACCATGCCTTCAGCCCTATCCCCATACCCCTTCAGCCCTATCCCCATACCCCTTCAGTCCTATCCCCATACCATGCCTTCAGCCCTATCCCCATACCCCTTCGGCCCTATCCCCATACCATGCCTTCAGCCCTATCCCCATACCCCTTCGGCCCTATCCCCATACCATGCCTTCAGCCCTATCCCCATACCCCTTCGGCCCTATCCCCATACCATGCCTTCAGCCCTATCCCCATACCCCTTCAGTCCTATCCCCATACCCCTTCAGCCCTATCCCCATACCATGCCTTCAGCCCTATCCCCATACCATGTCTTCAGCCCTATCCCCATACCCCTTCAGCCCTATCCCCATACCCCTTCAGTCCTATCCCCATACCCCTTCGGCCCTATCCCCATACCCCTTCAGCCCTATCCCCATACCATGCCTTCAGCCCTATCCCCATACCATGCCTTCAGTCCTATCCTGATACAAACTTGCTTTCCAGTTCCATATATAATCACTTATATTCCTCCATTTCTCAGCTCTCCTCCATTTCTCAGCTCTCCTCCATTTCTCAGCTCTCCTCCATTTCTCAGCTCTCCTCCATTTCTCAGCTCTCCTCCATTTCTCAGCTCTCCTCCATTTCTCAGCTCTCCTCCATTTCTCAGCTCTCCTCCATTTCTCAGCTCTCCTCCATTTCTCAGATATCCTCCATTTCTCAGCTCTCCTCCATTTCTCAGCTCTCCTCCATTTCTCAGATATCCTCCATTTCTCAGCTCTCCTCCATTTCTCAGCTCTCCTCCATTTCTCAGCTCTCCTCCATTTCTCAGATATCCTTGCATTTCAAAGCCAGATCTGGGTGTAAGCAGGTAAAACACACATTATGCTATCTCACTGTGAAAAATCAACAGTATTTTAGCATATCTTTGTCTCTGTCTCTGGCCCTCATTCACACTCACTTCTGTAATTGCCGTCTCTTGGTTTGCTTTCTCCTGAGCCACGACCACGGACGATGAAAAGCCTCGTCGACATGTGTAGTCCTTTGAAAAATGTTTTGTTATATTAATTACGTAAGTGCTGTTGGGGCAACCTTCCTCTGAGCCAATTGTAAAAACCAATTGCGTCGAATATCGGGCATGGCATATTAATTATCACCTCTTCCTCACGACTGGCAAATGGAAGCGTGTGTTCTATTTGTCTCACAATTTTCTGTGATACGGCGAGGTGGGGACCAAGGCGGGAGCCCTGACACTTTGTTTCGAACGCATAACGGATTGAGAATCTCCATAGAGATGAAGAGAACAAAAGGTGACGTATGAGAGAGAACACATTAATGCTCCAATACATGAACACGTGAGTTTAAGAGAACTCTGGTATTCACAAGGCTGGGTTGGACATTCAGGCACTAATGACAAAGCTGTATAGAACAATACAACACCACACAAACAGAAAAAAAAACAGATATAGGTGACACACACCAGACCAGAACACACACAGACCAAAACACACACCAGACCAGAACACAGACCAAAACACACACCAGACCAAAACACACACCACACCAGAACACACACCAGACCAGAACACACACCAGACCAGAACACACAGACCAGAAGACACAGACCAGAACACACACCAGACCAGAACACACATACCAGAACACAGACCAGACCAGAGCACACACCAGAATACAGACAATAACACACACCGGACCTGAACACACACCAGACCAGAGCAAAAACCAGACCAGAACACAGAACAGAACACAGACCAGACCAGAACACACACCAGACCAGAACACACACCAGAACAGAACACACACACGAGAACACACACCAGACCAGAACACACACCAGACCAGAACACACAATTTAAACCTGTCTGACAACGCTGGTCTAATAGACAAAAACAAACGTGATATAGAAATTTCCCCCCTCCTCGTCTCCCCCTCCCCCACTCCCGCCATCCCAGGATCCCCAATGCTCCCCTCTACTTCCCCTCTTCCCCTTCCCCACTGCCCCTTCCCCTTCCCCACTGCCCCTTCCCCTGATCCCCACTGCCCCTTCCCCTGATCCCCACTGCCCCTTCCCCTGATCCCCACTGCCCCTTCCCCTGATCCCCACTGCCCCTTCCCCTGATCCCCACTGCCCCTTCCCCTGATCCCCACTGCCCCTTCCCCTGATCCCCACTGCCCCTTCCCCTGATCCCCACTGCCCCTTCCCCTGATCCCCACTGCCCCTTCCCTGATCCCCACTGCCCCTTCCCCTGATCCCCACTGCCCCTTCCCCTGATCCCCACTGCCCCTTCCCCTGATCCCCACTGCCCCTTCCCCTGATCCCCACTGCCCCTTCCCTGATCCCCACTGCCCCTTCCCCCCTCTCCATTTTCACTTTCCCTCTCCACACCAACCTACCACCCCGACAGGCAACTTTAGTCTCTCTTTTTAATAACGAGTGCTAGTGTTTTCACATGTAAATACAGTCGCGAAGGGCTTCGGTCAGTGGCCATGTGAATGATTAATAGTTGGTGTTTTAACTTAAATCAATGCTGAACTTAATGGTAGTATACAAGCTCTGAATTTAATGGTAGTATACAAGCTCTGAATTTAATGGTAGTATACAAGCTCTGAATTTAATGGTAGTATAAGCTCTGAATTTAATGGAAGTACACAAGCTCTGAATTTAATGGTAGTATAAGCTCTGAATTTAATGGAAGTACACAAGCTCTGAATTTAATGGTAGTATAAGCTCTGAATTTAATGGAAGTACACAAGCTCTGAATTTAATGGTAGTATAAGCTCTGAATTTAATGGAAGTACACAAGCTCTGAATTTAATGGTAGTATACAAGCTCTGAATTTAATGGTAGTACACAAGCTCTGAATTTAATGGTAGTATAAGCTCTGAATTTAATGGTAGTATAAGCTCTGAATTTAATGGAAGTACACAAGCTCTGAATTTAATGGAAGTACACAAGCTCTGAATTTAATGGTAGTATAAGCTCTGAATTTAATCGAAGTACACAAGCTCTGAATTTAATGGTAGTATAAGCTCTGAATTTAATGGAAGTACACAAGCTCTGAATTTAATGGTAGTATAAGCTCTGAATTTAATGGAAGTACACAAGCTCTGAATTTAATGGTAGTATAAGCTCTGAATTTAATGGAAGTACACAAGCTCTGAATTTAATGGTAGTATAAGCTCTGAATTTAATGGAAGTACACAAGCTCTGAATTTAATGGAAGTACACAAGCTCTGAATTTAATGGTAGTATAAGCTCTGAATTTAATGGAAGTACACAAGCTCTGCACACAGGTTATGATCACCAACGTCTCCCTGCCTCCTCCCTCCTGTGGTTTACCTCCTAACACGTTAGCAACATTTTAGGGATATAATCCACCCAGCTGCTGATGAAGACTTTCTCATTTATGTGCTGTCAACAGAAATCTGAATTTAATGTGTTTTAATGAGACTGAATTATGGATCATCAGTGCTGAGATTTTAACGCCGAGCGGCCTGAGCCAAATTAAAAGTGATATTTTCTGCTAAAGGGACTCTTAATTACTTAACGACTTAAACGTGCTTTGTTGCGCGCTTTGGAGACTACGGGTGCTTGACTGAAGGGCGGGAGGGCCTAGGCGAGATGCAGACACATCAACATTCATCGGGCCGTCTAGAGAGTGTGCACTGCATTCAGGAGTGAAAGAATGTACTGAAAAACTCCTTCAATGCAGGACCACAGTAACTTGCTAGCTTGCTATATACTCCAGTGTGTGTGTGTGTGTGTGGCCAAACTACTGTGATAGTCACAAACCAATAGTCCTATTCCAAATATCTTCCACATACTGTAGTTCTGTGACAAATACCCCCTATTATACCGAGTAAATAAGTGGGATGCTAGCGGTGACAGTATTTGCTGAACGTCTACAAAAACCAGCATCTAAAATCCCCCTGTGCCTTGTCCTTTTTACTAAAAACGCATTTCATTAGAAACTGATGATAAAAAAAAACAAGTCCGCAAACCAATTATCCCCCTTGCGCTGCAACACAACACAACCAACCAACCACAGGCGGTCATACAAGTAAACAGATGAGGTCTCTGGGAGTCAACGGCTCTCTTGGAGTTTCCCAGAGTCAGTATATGGTGGAAAAACAAAGTCTGAGGGGGAAAAGGTGTTTCAGCGAGTCAGCGAGTCTCAGGCCCTGTAAGGAAAAACGCAGGGCTCTCAGGGGCCTGCACACTCAGTCCACCGGATCTCATTAGCTACAACAATTCCCACCATGCACTACAACCAAGCCCTGGAAAAAATTGCTCGTTCCAGCAAATCTTTAACATCTAACTCCCTTCATTTAGCCCTCTCTCTCTGGGTTCTGAGGGGTGTAGTGTAAAATAGGTATACATCTGCCATTGGCTCACTATTTCGGGCTCCTAAACTTTAGAAACAGTCCCAGACATAGTGAATTATTAGGAGGTGTTTTGTGGCTGTGGGTAGTCAGGATGTTACTGATGCATTGTGGGTAGCAGCAGTAGGACTATCACCATTGCCATCATTAACATACAATTATTGATAGAAAGAGAGGCAAAGCATTTTCATCCCCGACGAATACCGAGGACAAAACAGAGTCCATCAGCTGATTTCAACAAACATGACTCTTGATTTCGCCATTAATCTTTCTTGTCTAAATGTTTAAGTAGCCAAAAAAAACACATTGAAAAGTTTCTTCCCCTATCGATATTAATCATGGATCTATAATCAATCTCTTCATTGCCACTGATGTCTTCCTGTCCCGTCCCTTACTCCTCCACCCATGTCTTCCTGTCCCGTCCCTTACTCCTCCACCCATGTCTTCCTGTACCATCCCTTACTCCTCCACCCATGTCTTCCTGTCCTGTCCCTTACTCCTCCACCCATGTCTTCCTCCACCCATGTCTTCCTGTCCCGTCCCTTACTCCTCCACCCATGTCTTCCTGTACCATCCCTTAGTAAGTTGATGGTTAAAGATATCCCCCTAGAGGTGTGAGGGCTGTTATCCCTGTGCGGGGTATTGTCGGACGGGGCCACAGTGTCTTCCTGACCCTCCTACCTCCAGTATTTATGCTGCAATAGTGTGTGTCGGGGGACTAGGGTCAGTCTGTTATGTCTGGAGTATTTCTCCTGTCTTGTCTGGTGTCCTGTGTGAATTTAAGAATGCTCCCTCTAATTCTCTCTCCCTCTCCTCCCGTAGTACCTGAGCCCTGGGACCATGACTAGGGACTACCTGGCCTGATCACTCCTTGCTGTATTCAGTCTACCTAGTTGTGCTGCTGCTTCAGTTTCAACTGTTCTGCCTTCGGCTAAGGAACCCTGACCTGTTAAAACCTCTTGAGTGTAGGGGGCAGTATTTTGATGTTTGGATGAAAAACGTACCCAAATGAAACTGCCTAATTCTCAGGCCCAGAATCTAGAATATGCATATAATTGTCAGATTAGGATAGGATACTTTGGAAACTCTAAAGTTTCCAAAACTGTGAAAATATTGTCTGTGAGTTTAACAAAACTGATATTGCAGGCGAATACCTGAAGAGAATACAACCAGGAAGTGCCTAAGAGAAACAAATCTCCCTGTTCCATTGCATGCCTGTCCTCCATTTAAACAGATATCAACCAGATAAAATATTATTGATTATATATTGTAAAAACAACCTGAGGATTGATTATAAAAAAACGTTTGGCATGTTTCTACGAACTTTACGGATACTATTTGGAATTTTTGTCAGCCCCGTCGTGACCACTCGAGCCTGTGGATTTCTGAACATAACGCGCCAACCAAATGGAGGTATTTTGGATATGAAAACAATCTTTATGGAACAAAAGGAATATTTATTGTGTAACTGGGAGTCTCCTGAGTGCAAACATCCGAAGATCATCAACGGTAAGCGATTCATTTTATTGCTTTTCTGACTTTCGTGACCAATCTACTTTGCTGCTAGCTGTTTGTAATGTTTTGTCTGCTGAGAGAGATGTCCTTACATAAACGCTTGGTATGCTTTCTCTGAAAAGCTTTTTTGAAATCTGACACGCCAGGTGGATTAACAACAATATTGCACTTGTGATTTCATGAAAATTAAATATTTTTACTACTTTAATTTGAATTTGGCGCTCTGCAATTCAGAAGATGTTGACGAAAATGACCCCGCTAACGGGATGGGTGCATCAAGAAGTTAACCAAGAAGTTAACCGGACGTGCTATCTTGTCCCAGACCTGCTGTTGTCAACTCTCTCTCTCTACAACACCTGTTGTCTCTAACTCTGAATGCTCGGCTATGAAAAGCCAACTGACATTTACTCCTGAGGTACTGACCTGTTGCACACTCTACAACCACTGTGATTATTATTATTATTGTTTGACCCTGCTGTTGATCTATGAATGTTTGAACATCTTGGACATGTTCTGTTATAATCTCCACCCGGCACAGCCAGAACAGGACTGGCAACCCCTCAGAGCCTGGTTCCTCTCTAGGTTTCTTCCTAGGTTCCTGCCTTTCTAGGGAGTTTTTTTTCCTAGCCACCGTGCTTCTACATCTGCATTGCTTGCTGTTTGGGGTTTTAGCCTGGGTTTCTTAATAGCACTTTGTGACATCGGCTGATGTAAAAATGGCTTTATAAATACATTAAATTGAAAAATAGATTGATGTCTTCCTGTCCTGTTCCTTACTCCTCCCTTCTTGTCATCATCCATTTTTTTGTTGCCCATAATACTCTACTCTCTGTCACTCCTGTCTTCTGAAACAACAGTTGCAGCTGGTAGTTAAGTTTAGGAAGTAAGGGTATACTGTATAGGAATCATCAATAGATGTTAGTCATACTGGATTTATTGACACTACTTTAAGTAGTGTTTCACTTTGAATATTATTCAAGGACCTGTCATTTTAGATAAAATGGAGGCATTATGGGATTCCCTTTGTGTCTAACCTTAACCCTTGTGTAGTTGTGCAGTCTCAACCATCTGTATACTACCCTTGTCCTAAAAGTTCAAAATGACCCGCCTTCACTAAACCCCTCAAATAAAGCAGCTTAATTGAATTTTAAACCCCTAATCTATTAAGAAATTAAGAAACAACCTGTCATTCATCACAAACATTGTGAATATGTGGGTTTGAATATGTGGGTTTCCCCTCTTCACAATGCAGAAAGACTGCATTTAATCAGTGGACACCACTCGTTTTTATTACAACACATTTGTCACAATTGTTTTCTTTACTAAAGTTGTAAAGTAGATTATTATTATTATTGTTAAAGGTACTGCATAGGTGTAAACATATTTTGTAGGAAGAGATTGCACTTGTATAGCCTAAGAAAGTAGCAGAAATATGTAGAAAGTAGTTTTGAATGCATTTCATTGAAGGGAAACAATAACAGTCTTAATCTTTTTTTTGGCAACATAGTGATATTATATACTGTAAAATTAGGAATTCAACTACAAAATACTAGTCTACTACCATTATTAACAATTGCCCCCAAACACAAGGTGTATAAACAACAACAATAAATAAGAATAAAATAAGATAATAGATACAAAACAAAAACGTGAAGAACATAAATCAATCAACTGTAATTAGCACAAGTAGGACAGTAGGTAAGTGTGTGGGCATGGACTTTGCAGATGTATTTTTGCAGCACATAGTATTTGTTTTACAGTCCTTCTGTGGGGGGCAGAATTGGTATCTCCTCCTCTTGCCTGCCCCAGCTGCAGCCTCAGGTGGATCAGGACAAGATTTAGCCCCCTGAAGAGCTTTCACAAGCGCTGCAGAGAGCTGCTGTGTAAGGGACGCACTCCCTTCTTTGAATGGTTACAAGTGCCTTTCCCATCTGCTCCAGGAACACCCTCCTCTTGTTCCACTTATCAGGCTTCCAGGTAGGGTTGATCTTGTGTCCTCATACAATGCCTTTGTGATATGGAACATCAATGATGTTTTGAAAGACGACCAGTGGCCAGCGGGAAGTCATCCTCCTGCAGCTGTAAGTTCCAATCACATTGTCCACACCTACTTTGTTGTGGTTGTAAGTCCAGGGTGAAGGTCTGGCTTCCTGTCCTCATGATCTCTGATCTCAGCCGTTTTGTGCCGTGTGCTCAGGAGGACCACGTTCTTGTTCCTCTTTGTGAGGTAAGAAACTAGAGTGGTGATGGGGGTGGAGGTAACCTTTAATGAGAAGACCTCCCTCCTCCTTGTTGAGTGCAGGGGGGAGTTCCGGCTTGTTCTTTCTGACCGTCCCAACCGTGGTGGTCTTCTTCTTCCGGAGCAGCTGGCTGAGTTCATAAGAGGAGAAGAAATTGTCACCAGTGACATTGTGCCCCATCATTCCGTCTGTCACATCAGGCACAAACCGCACCCCCTGGTTCTTCTTCGGGCCTCCGCTGGTCGGCTTCCCTGTGTAGACTTGCATTTTCCAAGCGTATCTTGATTGTGCGTCACAGGCCACCCATATCTTGATGCCATATTTTGCTGGCTTGCTGGGCATATACTGCCGGAAAGAACAGCGACCTTTTGACAAAAGAGATTACTATCAGTAATTAGTATAAGTGTCACAGACAACAATCACATAAATCAATGATATTACAGCATTACATTGTAAAATGAACAGTGAAAATCACTTACATTTGATATGAAAATGTACCTCTGAATGGAACCAGTGGCTCATCATCCACTGTTACTACAGGCCCAGAAAGCAGAACATATCATTATGTTAGGTCAGCAGAAAGCAGAACATATCATTATGTTAGGTCAGCAGAAATCAGAACATATCATTATGTTAGGTCAGCAGAAAGCAGAACATATCATTATGTTAGGTCAGCAGAAAGCAGAACATATCATTATGTTAGGTCAGCAGAAAGCAGAACATATCATTATGTTAGGTCAGCAGAAAGCAGAACATATCATTATGTTAGGTCAGCAGAAAGCAAAACATATCATTATGTTAGGTCAGCAGAAAGCAGAACATATCATTGTTAGGTCAGCAGAAAGCAGAACATATCATTATGTTAGGTCAGCAGAAAGCAGAACATATCATTATGTTAGGTCAGCAGAAAGCAGAACATATCATTATGTTAGGTCAGCAGAAAGCAGAACATATCATTATGTTAGGTCAGCAGAAAGCAGAACATATCATTATGTTAGGTCAGCAGAAAGCAGAACATATCATTATGTTAGGTCAGCAGAAAGCAGAACATATCATTATATTAGGTCAGCAGAAAGCAGAACATATCATTATGTTAGGTCAGCAGAAAGCAGAACATATCATTATGTTAGGTCAGAAGAAAGCAGAACATATCATTATGTTAGGTCAGCAGAAAGCAAAACATATCATTATGTTAGGTCAGCAGAAAGCATTCAGCCATTTTTCAACCAAAGAGAGGTGTCACAAAAAGCAGAAAAATAGATACAATTAATCACTAACCTTTGACCATCTTCATCAGATGATACACCCAGGACTCAATGTTACACAACACATGTACAGTGGGGCAAAAAAGTCTTTAGTCAGCCAACAATTGTGCAAGTTCTCCCACTTAAAAAGATGAGAGAGGCCTGTAATTTTCATCATAGGTACACTTCAACTATGACAGACAAAATGAGAAAAAGAAATCCAGAAAATCACATTGTAGGATTTTTAATGAATTTATTTGAAAATGATGGTGGAACATAAGTATGCTGCAGTAGTTTGTGTCGGGGGGCGAGGGTCAGTTTGTTATATCTAGAGTACCTCTCCTGTCTTATCCGGTGTCCTGTGTGAATCTAAGTATGCTCTCTCTAATTCTCTCTTTCTCTCTTTCTTTCTCTCTCTCGTAGGACCTGAGCCCTTGGACCATGCCTCAGGACTACCTGACATGATGACTCCTTACTGTCCCCAGTCCACCTGGCTGTGCTGCTGCTCCAGTTTCAACTGTTCTGCCTGTGATTATTATTATTTGACCATGCTGGTCATTTATGAACATTTGAACATCTTGGCCATGTTCTGTTATAATCTCGACCCGGCACAGGGTTCTCGACCCGGGTTCCTCTCTAGGTTTCTTCCTAGGTTTTGGCCTTTCTAGAGAGTTTTTCCTAGCCACCGTGCTTCTACACCTGCATTGCTTGCTGTTTGGGGTTTTAGGCTGGGTTTCTGTACAGCACTTTGAGATATCAGCTGATGTACGAAGAGCTATATAAATACATTTGATTTGATTCACTGTTGATGTTGATGTTTTGCGGGTACTATTTAAGGAAGCTGACGGTTGAGGCAAACCAGACACTCTGTTTCTCAAACCAGACACTCTGTTTCTCAAACCAGACACTCTGTTTCTCAAACCAGACACTCTGTTTCTCAAACCAGACACTCTGTTTATCAAACCAGACACTCTGTTTATCAAACTAGACACACTAATGTACTTGTCCTGTTGCTCCGTTGTGCACCGGGGCCTCCCAATCCCCTTTCTATTCTGGTTAGCGCCAGTTTGCGCTGTTCTGTGACGAGAGTAGTACACAGCGTTGTACGAGAACTTCAGTTTCTTGGCAATTTTCGTATGGAATAGCCTTCATTTCTCAGAATAGACTGACGAGTTTATGAAGAAAGTACTTTGTTTCTGTCCATTTTGAGGCTGTGATCGAACCCACTAATGCTGATGCTCCAGATACTCAACTAGTCTAAAGAAGGCCAGTTGTATTGCTTCTATAATCAGGACATCAGTTTTCAGCGTTGCTAACATGCTTTTCTTTCAAAAACAAGGACATTTCTCAGTGACCCCAAACTTTTGAACGGTTCTATACATTTTTTTTTTTACTAAACTGAAAATGAGACTTCATGTGGATTGCTTTGATCTGAAGGTCAGATCGATAAAGAAAAGTAACGTCTTGTTTGCTTCTCAAACTGAACTCAGAATCAGACTTCGATGAATCTTTACATTGTGTCACTCCTACACATCACAACATAAGTCCACTTTGGGACAGAGCAAAAGAGACATGGAGAATCTCAATTACATTGCCTTGATTTCTTGCGTCGTCTCTCCTCGTTTCCCTCTCAGAGAGGAGGGACCAACGAGCTTCTCATCCAGTTTGTTATAAGTAGGAGGCGAGGACAGACGATTGAGATTCTCCCACAGAAAGAGTGTACATACAAGACTGCCAGAAACAAATAAAAGCTTATTGTTTTCCCCAAACATAGTCAACACTGACCTAAGTCAGTACATGAATCAACAGATCAGGTTTACAAGCCGGATGAAAAGCATTGGCTCAAGCTCTCATGCTCTTGTAGCATGTCTAATACTAACGGCCCTTAAATAGTGAGGCAGGTACGTACACGGCATACATGCTTCTCCCTCCTCAGCACGGCAACCAGAACGGCAACCAGCACGGCAGCCATGGGGACCGGGCTACACCATCCACGAGGGAGCACAACTGACTAATGAAGTTGGAAAGCTTGGAGCAATTAGGCACATCAAAGCCAGAATCTGAAAATGAATTATGCTTTCCTCTCTCCTCTCTTTCTAAAGGACCATCCACTCACTAGCTATGCTAATTAGCATAGAGCCATCATTACATAGATGCAGGTAGCTACTTGTTTATTTGCTGATGAGAGTAGACTTTTGGAACATGTTGTTCATTACTGGTTCATGATCTAGGCCTACTTCAAGGTAGGTCATGAATGCAGGAAGACATAGACAGAACTATATGTCCAAGATACATTGTATCTTAATTAGAATGTTTTCTTGAAATTAGAACATTTGGTTTTTAGAGTTCCCTGTCACAATATTATGATTGCTATAGAGTTCATTTCCTCTGTAATAGTGGGAAGATCATAAGGTAACCATAAAAAAAAGAATTGAACTAAAACCAGGAAAGTAAATGCTATTCTCGTTCTCTCTCGTCTCCGAGGGTCAAGTGCTGCTCGTTGCCGACCCAACGTTAAGATTTTGTATCTAGGCAATTTTAGTTTGTTCAACTCAGTATCAAACGCTTCCGGTCGGAAGTTGCTCTCTGGTGTGTTAGGCACATCAAAAGAACTTAGGCTCTCCTTGTAAACTTTTAATGTCAAAGGAAGCGCTGACATTCACTGAACTTGACGGTTGTTTTTTTCCGAGCTTCATTAGCCGTTTGTTCCCAATCAGGTTTTGCCTTGTGGAGTGACATCAAAGCAAAGGGAAATCACAGGCTCATTCACCCTAATGAAGAAGCTCCTTCAAACACAAGCACTCATTATTAATGACACCTGATTTGAAAAGTGAGGTGTATTATGTTTATTATACATTAGCATGTTTTATTTCCACTAAACGTAAGAGTTTGGATTAGTTTTGGACTCGTATGTTTCCTCTGTGGTTACCTATGACAACATGTTTCCTCTGTGGTTACCTATGACAACATGTTTCCTCTGTGGTTATCTATGACAACATGTTTATGTTTCCTCTGTGGTTACCTATGACAACATGTTTATGTTTCCTCTGTGGTTACCTATGACAACATGTTTCCTCTGTGGTTACCTATGACAACATGTTTCCTCTGTGGTTATCTATGACAACATGTTTATGTTTCCTCTGTGGTTACCTATGACAACATGTTTCCTCTGTGGTTACCTATGACAACATGTTTATGTTTCCTCTGTGGTTACCTATGACTAGTTATGTATGTTTCCTCTGTGGTTACCTATGACAACATGTTTATGTTTCCTCTGTGGTTACCTATGACAACATGTGTATGTTTCCTCTGTGTTTACCTATGACAACATGTTTATGTTTCCTCTGTGGCTACCTATGACAACATGTTTATGTTTCCTCTGTGGTTACCTATGACAACATGTTTATGTTTCCTCTGTGGTTACCTATGACAACATGTTTATGCCCGTCTGGTGTTCAACCTTCCCAAGTTCTCCCACGTCACCCCGCTCCTCCGCTCTATCCACTGGCTTCCAGTTGAAGCTCGCATCCGCTACAAGACCATGGTGCTTGCCTACAGAGCTGTGAGGGGAACGGCACCGCAGTACCTCCAGGCTCTGATCAGGCCCTACACCCAAACAAGGGCACTGCGTTCATCCACCTCTGGCCTGCTCGCCTCCCTACCACTGAGGAAGTACAGTTCCCGCTCAGCCCAGTCAAAACTGTTCGCTGCTCTGGCCCCCCAATGGTGGAACAAACTCCCTCACGAAGCCAGGAGAGCGGAGTCAATCACCACCTTCCGGAGACACCTGAAAGCCCACCTCTTTAAGGAATACCTAGGATAGGATAAAGCAATCCTTCTCACCCCCCTTAAATGATTTAGATGCACTATTGTAAAGTGGCTGTTCCACTGGATGTCATAAGGTGAATTCACCAATTTGTAAGTCGCTCTGGATAAGAGCGTCTGCTAAATGACTTAAATGTAAATGTAATGTAAATGTTTATGTTTCCTTTGTGGTTAACTATGACTAGTTATGTATGTTTCCTCTGTGGTTACCTATGACAACATGTTTATGATTCCTCTGTGGTTACCTATGACAACATGTTTATGTTTCCTCTGTGGTTACCTATGACAACATGTGTATGTTTCCTCTGTGGTTACCTATGACAACATGTTTATGTTTCCTCTGTGGTTGCCTATGACAACATGTTTATGTTTCCTCTGTGGTTACCTATGACAACATGTGTATGTTTCCTCTGTGGTTACCTATGACAACATGTTTATGTTTCCTCTGTGGTTACCTATGACAACATGTTTATGTTTCCTCTGTGGTTACCTATGACAACATGTTTATGTTTCCTTTGTGGTTGCCTATGACTAGTTATGTATGTTTCCTCTGTGGTTGCCTATGACTAGTTATGTATGTTTCCTTTGTGGTTACCTATGACTACATGTTTATGTTTCCACTGTGGTTACATATGACAACATGTTTATATTTCCTCTGTGGTTACCTATGACTAGTTATGTATGTTTCCTCTGTGGTTACCTATGACTAGTTATGTATGTTTCGTCTGTGGTTACCTATGACAACATGTTTACGTTTCCACTGTGGTTGCCTATGACAACATGTTTATGTTTCCTCTGTGGTTACCTATGACAACATGTTTATGTTTCCTCTGTGGTTACCTATGACAACATGTTTATGTTTCCTCTGTGGCTACCTATGACAACATGTGTATGTTTCCTCTGTGGTTACCTATGACTAGTTATGTATGTTTCCTCTGTGGTTACCTATGACAACATGTTTATGTTTCCTCTGTGGTTACCTATGACAACATGTGTATGTTTCCTCTGTGGTTACCTATGACAACATGTTTATGTTTCCTCTGTGGTTACCTATGACAACATGTTTCCTCTGTGGTTACCTATGACTATGTTTATGTTTCCTCTGTGGTTACCTATGACAACATGTTATGTATGTTTCCTCTGTGGTTACCTATGACAACATGTTTATGTTTCCTCTGTGGTTACCTATGACAACATGTTTATGTTTCCTCTGTGTTACCTATGACAACATGTTTATGTTTCCTCTGTGGTTACCTATGACAACATGTTTATGTTTCCTCTGTGGTTACCTATGACAACATGTTTATGTTTCCTCTGTGGTTACCTATGACAACATGTTTATGTTTCCTCTGTGGTTACCTATGACAACATGTTTATGTTTCCTCTGTGGTTACCTATGACAACATGTTTATGTTTCCTCTGTGGTTACCTATGACAACATGTTTATGTTTCCTCTGTGGTTACCTATGACAACATGTTTATGTTTCCTCTGTGGTTACCTATGACAACATGTTTTGGTTACCTATGACAACATGTTTATGTTTCCTCTGTGGTTACCTATGACAACTCTGTGGTTACCTATGACAACATGTTTATGTTTCCTCTGTGGTTACCTATGACAACATGTTTATGTTTCCTCTGTGTTACCTATGACAACATGTTTTACCTATGACAACATGTTTATGTTTCCTCTGTGGTTACCTATGACTACATGTTTATGTTTCCTCTGTGGTTACCTATGACTACAACATGTTTATGTTTCCTCTGTGGTTACCTATGACAACATGTTTATGTTTCCTCTGTGTTTACCAAGTATGACAACATGTTTATGTTTCCTCTGTGGTTACCTATGACAACATGTTTATGTTTCCTCTGTGGTTACCTATGACAACATGTTTATGTTTCCTCTGTGGTTACCTATGACAACATGTTTTGTTTCCTCTGTGGTTACCTATGACAACATGTTTATGTTTCCTCTGTGGTTACCTATGACAACATGTTTATGTTTCCTCTGTGGTTACCTATGACAACATGTTTATGTTTCCTCTGTGGTTACCTATGACTACATGTACATTATGTTTCCTCTGTGGTTACCTATGACAACATGTTTATGTTTCCTCTGTGGCTACCTATGACAACATGTTTATGTTTCCTCTGTGGTTACCTATGACTACATGTTTATGTTTCCTCTGTGGTTACCTATGACAACATGTTTATGTTTCCTCTGTGGTTACCTATGACAACATGTTTCCTCTGTGGTTACCTATGACAACATGTTTATGTTTCCTCTGTGGTTACCTATGACAACATGTTTATGTTTCCTCCTACCTATGACAACATGTTATTGTTTCCTCTGTGGTTACCTATGACAACATGTTTATGTTTCCTCTGTGGTTACCTATGACAACATGTTTATGGTTCCTCTGTGGTTACCTATGACTACATGTTTATGTTTCCTCTGTGGTTACCTATGACTGTATGTATGTTTCCTCTGTGGTTACCTATGACAACATGTTTATGTTTCCTCTGTGGCTACCTATGACAACATGTTTAGTTACCCATGATGATGTTTCCTCTGTGGTTACCTATGACAACATGTGTATGTTTCCTCTGGTTACCCATGACAACATGTTTATGTTTCCTCTGTGGTTACCTATGACAACATGTTTATGTTTCCTCTGTGGCTACCTATGACATGTTATTGTTTCCTCTGTGGTTACCTATGACAACATGTTTATGTTTCCTCTGTGGTTACCTATGACAACATGTTTATGTTTCCTCTGTTGCTACCTATGACAACATGTTTATGTTTCCTCTGTGGTTACCTATGACAACATGTTTATGTTTCCTCTGTGGTTACCTATGACAACATGTTTATGGTTCCTCTGTGGTTACCCATGACTACAATGTTTCCTCTGTGGTTACCTATGACAAGTTATGTTTATGTTTCCTCTGTGGTTACCTATGACAACATGTTTATGTTTCCTCTGTGGTTACCTATGACAACATGTTTATGTTTCCTCTGTGTTTACCTATGACAACATGTTTATGTTTCCTCTGTGGTTACCTATGACAACATGTTTATGTTTCCTCTGTGGTTACCTATGACACATGTTTATGTTTCCTCTGTGGTTACCTATGACAACATGTTTATGTTTCCTCTGTTGTTACCTATGACAACATGTTATTGTTTCCTCTGTGGTTACCTATGACAACATGTTTATGTTTCCTCTGTGTTACCTATGACAACATGTTTATGTTTCCTCTGTGGTTACCTATGACAACATGTTTATGTTTCCTCTGTGGTTACCTATGACAACATGTTTATGTTTCCTCTGTGGTTACCTATGACAACATGTGTATGTTTCCTCTGTGGTTACCTATGACTACATGTTTATGTTTCCTCTGTGGTTACCTATGACAACATGTTTATGTTTCCTCTGTGGTTACCTATGACAACATGTTTATGTTTCCTCTGTGGTTACCTATGACAACATGTTTATGTTTCCTCTGTGTTACCTATGAACATGTTTATGTTTCCTCTGTGGTTACCTATGACAACATGTTTATGTTTCCTCTGTGGTTACCTATGACAACATGTTTATGTTTCCTCTGTGGTTACCTATGACAACATGTTTATGTTTCCTCTGTGGTTACCTATGACAACATGTTTATGTTTCCTCTGTGGTTACCTATGACAACATGTTTATGTTTCCTCTGTGGTTACCTATGACAACATGTTTATGTTTCCTCTGTGGTTACCTATGACAACATGTTTATGTTTCCTCTGTGGTTACCTATGACAACATGTTTATGTTTCCTCTGTGGTTACCTATGACAACATGTTTATGTTTCCTCTGTGTTTACCTATGACAACATGTTTATGTTTCCTCTGTGGTTACCTATGACAACATGTTTATGTTTCCTCTGTGTTTACCTATGACAACATGTTTATGTTTCCTCTGTGGTTACCTATGACAACATGTTTATGGTTCCTCTGTGGTTACCCATGACTACATGTTTATGTTTCCTCTGTGGTTACCTATGACAACATGTGTATCTTGGTTACCTATGACAACATGTTTATGTTTCCTCTGTGGTTACCTATGACAACATGTTTATGTTTCCTCTGTGTTACCTATGACAACATGTATGTTTCCTCTGTGGTTACCTATGACAACATGTTTATGTTTCCTCTGTGGTTACCCATGACTACATGTTTATACCTATGACAACATGTGTATGTTTCCTCTGTGGTTACCCATGACAACATGTTTATGTTTCCTCTGTGGTTACCTATGACAACATGTTTATGTTTCCTCTGTTGTTACCTATGACAACATGTTATTGTTTCCTCTGTGGTTACCTATGACAACATGTTTATGTTTCCTCTGTGGTTACCTATGACAACATGTTTATGTTTCCTCTGTGTTACCTATGACAACATGTTATGTTTCCTCTGTGGTTACCTATGACAACATGTTTATGTTTCCTCTGTGGTTACCTATGACAACATGTTTATGGTTCCTCTGTGGTTACCCTATGACTACATGTTTAACATGACTAGTTTTATGTTTCCTCTGTGGTTATATGACAACATGTTTATGTTTCCTCTGTGTTTACCTATGACAACATGTTTATGTTTCCTCTGTGGTTAATGACTACATGTTTATGTTTCCTCTTGTTACCTATGACAATTAATGTTTCCTCTGTGGTTACCTATGACAACATGTTTATACCTATGACAACATGTTTATGTTTCCTCTGTGGTTACCTATGACAACATGTTTATGTTTCCTCTGTGGTTACCTATGACAACATGTTTATGTTTCCTCTGTGTATGACAACATGTTATTGTTTCCTCTGTGGTTACCTATGACAACATGTTTATGTTTCCTCTGTGGTTACCTATGACAACATGTTTATGTTTCCTCTGTGGTTACTACCTTGACAACATGTTTATGTTTCCTCTGTGGTTACCTATGACTAGTTACCTATGACAACATGTTTATGTTTCCTCTGTGGTTACCTATGACAACATGTTTCCTCTGTGGTTACCTATGACAACATGTTTATGTTTCCTCTGTGGTTACCTATGACAACATGTTTATGTTTCCTCTGTGGTTACCTATGACAACATGTTTATGTTTCCTCTGTGGTTACCTATGACAACATGTTTATGTTTCCTCTGTGGTTACCTATGACAACATGTTTATGTTTCCTCTGTGGCTACCTATGACAACATGTTTATGTTTCCTCTGTGGCTACCTATGACAACATGTTTATGTTTCCTCTGTGGTTACCTAGGACTACATGTGTATGTTTCCTCTGTGGTTACCTATGACAACATGTTTATGTTTCCTCTGTGGTTACCTATGACAACATGTTTATTACCTATGACAACATGTTTATGTTTCCTCTGTGGCTACCTATGACAACATGTTTATGTTTCCTCTGTGGTTACCTATGACAGCATGTTTATGTTTCCTCTGTGGTTACCTATGACAACATGTTTATGTTTCCTCTGTGGTTACCTATGACAACATGTTTATGTTTCCTCTGTGGTTACCTATGACAACATGTTTATGTTTCCTCTGTGGCCCTATGACATGTTTCCTCTGTGGTTACCATGACTAGTTATGTTTCCTCTGTGGTTACCTATGACAACATGTTTATGTTTCCTCTGTGGTTACCTATGACAACATGTTTATGTTTCCTCTGTGTTTACCTATGACAACATGTTTATGTTTCCTCTGTGGTTACCTATGACAACATGTTTATGTTTCCTCTGTGGTTACCTATGACAACATGTTTATGTTTCCTCTGTGGTTACCATGACAACATGTTTATGTTTCCTCTGTTGTTACCTATGACAACATGTTTATGTTTCCTCTGTGGTTACCTATGACAACATGTTTATGTTTCCTCTGTGGTTACCTATGACAACATGTTTATGTTTCCTCTGTGTTACCTATGACAACATGTTTATGTTTCCTCTGTGGTTACCTATGACTATGTTTATGTTTCCTCTGTGGTTACCTATGACTACATGTGTATGTTTCCTCTGTGGTTTACCTATGACAACATGTTTATGTTTCCTCTGTGGTTACCTATGACAACATGTTTATGTTTCCTCTGTGGTTACCTATGACAACATGTTTATGTTTCCTCTGTTACCTATGACAACATGTTTATGTTTCCTCTGTGGTTACCTATGACAACATGTTTATGTTTCCTCTGTGGTTACCTATGACAACATGTTTATGTTTCCTCTGTGGTTACCTATGACAACATGTTTATGTTTCCTCTGTGGTTACCTATGACAACATGTTTATGTTTCCTCTGTGGTTACCTATGACTACATGTTTATGTTTCCTCTGTGGTTACCTATGACAACATGTTTATGTTTCCTCTGTGGTTACCTATGACAACATGTTTATGTTTCCTCTGTGGTTACCTATGACAACATGTTTATGTTTCCTCTGTGGCCTATGACAACATGTTTATGTTTCCTCTGTTTCCTATCTGTTTACCTATGACAACATGTTATGTTTCCTCTGTGGTTACCTATGACAACATGTTTATGTTTCCTCTGTGGTTACCTATGACAACATGTTTATATTTCCTCTGTGGTTACTATGACTACATGTTTATGTTTCCTCTGTGGTTACCTATGACAACATGTTTATGTTTCCTCTGTGGTTACCTATGACAACATGTTTATGTTTCCTCTGTGGTTACCTATGACAACATGTTTATGTTTCCTCTGTGGTTACCTATGACAACATGTTTATGTTTCCTCAGTTACCTATGACAACATGTTTATGTTTCCTCTGTGGTTACCTATGACAACATGTTTATGTTTCCTCTGTGGTTACCTATGACAACATGTTTATGTTTCCTCTGTGGTTACCTATGACAACATGTTTATGTTTCCTCTGTGGTTACCTATGACAACATGTTTATGTTTCCTCTGTGGTTACCTATGACAACATGTTTATGTTTCCTCTGTGGTTACCTATGACAACATGTTTATGTTTCCTCTGTGGTTACCTATGACAACATGTTTATGTTTCCTAGTTACCTATGACAACATGTTTATGTTTCCTCTGTGGTTACCTATGACAACATGTTTATGTTTCCTCTGTGGTTACCTATGACTAGTTATGTTTATGTTTCCTCTGTGGTTACCTATGACAACATGTTTATGTTTCCTCTGTGGCTACCTATGACAACATGTTTATGTTTCCTCTGTGGTTACCTATGACAGCATGTTTATGTTTCCTCTGTGGTTACCTATGACAACATGTTTATGTTTCCTCTGTGGTTACCTATGACAACATGTTTATGTTTCCTCTGTGGTTACCTATGACAACATGTTTATGTTTCCTCTGTGGCTACCTATGACAACATGTTTATGTTTCCTCTGTGGCTACCTATGACAACATGTTTAGCTACCTATGACAACATGTTTATGTTTCCTCTGTGGTTAACATCCTCTATTTGAACAGTGATGATGGGAAATAGCCAGGAGTTTCCTCTTTACCTGAAACATGTTTACTGCCCATAATTTGACACTTCTTGCGTTTATGACCATGCTCAACGTCTGTGGTGGGCTGATGAATGAAGGTGAATACATTCCTCCCTTCGGGGTGAGTGTTGATTAATGACTTGGCGTTTGCTTGGTGACACATTGCTTGAACAGTGAAATAGTTCCAATTTAAAGAATGTTGAAATTACTTAACTCATATCAACACAAAATGTGTGTTAGCATGCCAGGCTACCGTTCAGAGGGGACATGCAATGGGACATTGGATACTATATGTAGAGTGGTCACATTTGGACACAAACTATCGGTGGAAAACTGAAAAAGGTCAGTCTATTTTGGTATTTACATGAACATGTTGGTCATTTAGCAGACGATCTGATCCATTTAGTGCATTCATCTTAAGATAGCTAGGTGAGACAACCACATATCATAGTAGTAGCAAGCACATTTTCCCTCAATTAAGTAGTTATCAACAAAGTCAATGCTGAAGCTAGTAGTATCACTTCCTATGAATAGCCCTTTTATTACCTGACAGTATATGAGCTATGTATATCCTTGACATTTGATAGCGTAACTCAAATGAAAACAGTGTGGGTCTACTAAAAACTAAGTTCCAAGCACACCAAGCTACGGAGAAAGGCCATATTTCCGGAGTTCACCGCCCTCGCAGCCAGGAGTTCACCGCCCTCGCAGCCAGGAGTTAACAACCCTAGCAGCCAGGAGTTCACCTCCCTAGCAGCCAGGAGTTCACTACCCTAGCAGCCAGGAGTTCACTACCCTAGCAGCCAGGAGTTCACCTCCCTAACAGCCAGGAGTTCATCTTCCTAGCTGCCAGGAGTTAACAGCCCTAGCAGCCAGGAGTTAACAGCTCTAGCAACCAGGAGTTAACCTATGACAACATGTTTAGTTTCCTCTGTGGTTACCTAGGAGTTTACCGTTAGCAGCCAGGAGTTAACAGCCCTTGCAGCCAGGATTTACCAGCCAGGAGTTCACCTCCCGAGCAGCCAGGAGTTCACCTTCCTAGCAGCTAGGAGTTAACTGCCCTAGCAGCCAGGAGTTAACAGCCATAGCAGCCAGGAGTTAACATCCATAGCAGCCAGGAGTTAACATCCCTAGCAGCCAGGAGTTAACATCCCTAGCAGCCAGGAGTTAACATCCCTAGCAGCCAGGAGTTCACCGCCCTAGCAGCCAGGAGTTAACAGCCCTAGCAGCCAGGAGTTAACAGCCCTAGCAGCCAGGAGGTAACATCCCTAGCAGCCAGGAGTTAACAGCCCTAGCAACCAGGATTTACCAGCCAGGAGTTCATCTCCCTAGCAGCCAGGGGTTCACCTCCCTAGCAGCCGCGAGTTTACCGCCCTAGCAGCCAGGAGTTTACCGCCCTAGCAGCCAGGAGTTAACAGCCCTAGCAGCCAGGAGTTAACAGCCCTAGCAGCCAGGAGTTAACAGCCAGGCGTTCACCTCCCTAGCAGCCAGGGGTTCACCTCCCTAGCAGCCAGGAGTTTACCGCCCTAGCAGCCAGGAGTTTACTGCCCTAGCAGCCTCCAAGCACACCAAGCTACGGAGAAAGGCCATATTTCCGGAGTTCAGCCAGGAGCCCCTCGCAGCCAGTTAACAGCCCTAGCAGCCAGGAGTTAACAGCCAGGAGTTAACAGCCAGGAGTTCACCTCCCTAGCAGCCAGGAGTTTACCGCCCTAGCAGCCAGGAGTTTACCGCCCTAGCAGCCAGGAGTTTACCGCCCTAGCAGCCAGGAGTTAACAGCCCTAGCAGCCAGGAGTTAACAGCCAGGCATTCACCTCCCTAGCAGCCAGGAGTTCACCTCCCTAGCAGCCAAGAGTGCACCGCCCTAGCAGCCAGGAGTTAACAGCCAGGAGTTCACCTCCCTAGCAGCCAGGAGTTCACCTCCCTAGCAGCCAGAAGTTCACCTCGCTAGCAGCCAGGAGTTCACCTCGCTAGCAGCCAGGAGTTAACAGCCCTAGCAGCCAGGAGTTAACAGCCCTAGCAGCCAGGAGTTCACCTCGCTAGCAGCCAGGAGTTCACCTCGCTAGCAGCCAGGAGTTAACAGCCCTAGCAGCCAGGAGTTAACAGCCCTAGCAGCCAGGAGTTAACAGCCAGGCGTTCACCTCCCTAGCAGCCAGGGGTTCACCTCCCTAGCAGCCAGGAGTTTACCGCCCTAGCAGCCAGGAGTTTACTGCCCTAGCAGCCAGGAGTTAACAGCCCTAGCAGCCAGGAGTTAACAGCCAGGCGTTCACCTCCCTAGCAGCCAGGAGTTTACCGCCCTAGCAGCCAGGAGTTTACCGCCCTAGCAGCCAGGAGTTTACCGCCCTAGCAGCCAGGAGTTAACAGCCCTAGCAGCCAGGAGTTAACAGCCAGGCATTCACCTCCCTAGCAGCCAGGAGTTCACCTCCCTAGCAGCCAAGAGTGCACCGCCCTAGCAGCCAGGAGTTAACAGCCAGGAGTTCACCTCCCTAGCAGCCAGGAGTTCACCTCCCTAGCAGCCAGAAGTTCACCTCGCTAGCAGCCAGGAGTTCACCTCGCTAGCAGCCAGGAGTTAACAGCCCTAGCAGCCAGGAGTTAACAGCCCTAGCAGCCAGGAGTTCACCTCGCTAGCAGCCAGGAGTTCACCTCGCTAGCAGCCAGGAGTTAACAGCCCTAGCAGCCAGGAGTTAACAGCCCTAGCAGCCAGGAGTTCACCTCCCTGTGGGGAGATCTTATTTACAGTGTAATTGCCTCCTCTTGCCTTGCTTGAGTTTTCTTCTTTCTTGGCTTTCACACCTTCCTTTTTTTGTCTTGTCTTTTTTCTTCACTCCATCTACCATTGAGAGGACTTTAATTTCAAAATGCCAGAGCAAGAAATTCCATCTCTCAGCTTGAGTTGTGAGTTGAAAGCCTGGGTGTTCAGGTGCTTGTTTCTGACTTGTCGTTTAATGGAACTATTGTTCACTTTGAACCAGGCCACTGATAAAAGTTGGCCATGAGAAAGAAAAAATATAAATCTTCCCCCATATGTGACAGTCAGCTCTCCAATTTTTTTCCAGTCCTGAACTTTAGGAGGCAATTCTCACCCATACTAGACATATTATAGCCCTTTTGAATGGTGCTAGTACCTGGACAATATAAGGAGTTGGGTGGTCTGCATGATATGACACTCTGTTGTACACCATGCAAACAATGAGTCATTAGGACATTCTACCCAGGGAACGCACAACCTAGTTTCACTACACATCACCCCTTGTTACAAGCACATGATTGGTGAACTGCAAACCCAATCACAGATATTCATCTTTTAACAATGCTAGGAACACCCAAACAGACAGATTTGAGCATATAGTGTATGCAACTTTCATATTTGACATTCATAATTACATTGTGTATGTTTATTCCTACAGAAATGTTAATTTATCTTCTCACCTGGGATTTGAACTCGCAACCTCTTGGTTTGCAGCATTCCAAACTTCCTGCTATGCCACCAAATCTGTATCAATGACTAATTTCACCTCTGGACCAATTCCTACACTTAAAAAAATACACTTAAGAAAAACGATAACATTAAGAATAACGTTAAAACGAAATATCACCAACATTAAACTCTACTGAAAACCCAAACTCAAATTGCTGAAATAAGTCCATGAGAGAATAGTCAGATGAACTGATAACTAAAACAGTTGTGATGAATACTCAGGGAGAAAAGGGTGTAGATTCACACACAAGGCGCGGCAGGTGTTTATTTCACCTTCGCAGAAGGCAGGACTCGTGGTCACTGGCAGTTGAATCAAAACTAGGACTGAAGGCTATAACTGGTTCCCACAAACGAGCCGGGAAAAGGCTTAGTAGAGTCAAAAGGAACATTACCTCACAAAGGCACAAACAGAATGAAGTAAATAAGGAGCTGATGAGACCAGGTGAGGAACTAACACAGGTGAAACCAATAAACACAAATTAAAGACAAGACTACGTTCAAGAACACAAACAAACAGGACTACGTTCAAGAACACAAGGAAACAGAACACAAGGTTGACTGAGAAAATAAATACACAACCTTACAATAGCTGTGCAGGTGGCAATCTTTTGCCAAGTGCAGAGATGTATTATAGGTAATGAATGTGTAGGGGACTTCTGAACATCTATAGCCATTTGTGGAGCAGCAAAAATACCTCAAATCCAGAGTCTGTTAATTCAAATCCAAGGTGGGGTTATATTGAAAAGTTAGTACCGAGTGATCATGTCAATTGTAATCATACTGCCATTGATTAAAGAATTTTACACTATTTTAGCTGAACAGCGTACAACTTTCCTTAAAAACCACCATCCTTTTTAATTAATTTACTTTTAATGGTTTGGGACTCCTGGGACCATCACGTGACAAAAACCTAAAGGGGCCCAAGACACAACGTCGCAAGAATGTCCTATAAATGTCCCTGGGACAAACTGGGAACTGTAAAAAGGTCCACTAGAGAACGATTCATTGGGACCATCACGTGACATCCCTAAGGACTAATAAAACAAAAGTCCTGAGAACGTCCTAACAGGTTCTGACATCGTCCTCAGTGACATCCTGGTAACTTAGAGGGAACTAGACAAAGGTCCCCAAGAGAACCTTCCCTTGAAATCGTCCTAAGTATTAGTTGTATTTGTCACAGGTGTCATAAACAACAGGTGTCATAAAGAACAGGTGACATAAACAACAGGTGTCATAAACAACAGGTGTTATAAACAACAGGTGTTATAAACAACACTAACAGACTAACAGTGAAATGCTTAATTCCATCAAGACATGTCAATTCTAGACGGCGTCGAGAGGAATAGTTCACAACCCCTGGGACCACAATGGAAAATCATTCATTACAGCACGCAGCTTTTCTCCAAAACTGTCAGCAGGAAAATAAACCCTGAGGAAGAAGTCATCATATGCATAGTGTGGTCATCTTTAGATGTCCTGGCATATAGTGAGTGATACAAATGTACTACCCCCCCAGTTCATGACATAATTCTGGATTGATCTTCTAATTGTGAGAATGACACCTTGTTCTATAATAGACAGGCCTAGCTCCTATATGTTTGTTTGTGAAGCTGTCAAGGCCACAAGTCTGCAGTCAATAACCTACAAAAATTATGTTACTTTTCACAAAAACTATTAGCATCATTTGAAGAGATTGAGAAGTGGCACTCGTTGCACACGTTTGAGAAAGCAGCGTCTCTCATCCAAATCATTGAGATTCCAAACAAGCGCAGTTCCCACAGGTTTCTTATCTACACAAAATGAAACAATAATCAGCTATTTACCCCAACCTTGAAGCCAGACCAGCTCATTGTAATAAAGGTAAATAAGCCAATCAACATTCAGAAAGAGGTCCTAAGCTCACCGCCACAGCCCAGGCCATTTAGACAAGCCATCTGAAATCTCTTTTCTTTTTTCCATTTCAGTGTTTTTCAATTTTATTGATTAGAATTTGTTTTCCATTCCATGTGGGTGGCTCAGACAACGGTATTGTGAGGTAGCCATATTGGTTTCAGTGATATAACAGTTAGCCTGGTAGCCTGAAGACACAGCTCGGACATACATCTATAACTAACCTGAGCACAAAACTCTCCACTCACCTACATAAATAGTGTCAGGCTAGTATTGATAACCACATGTAAATGTACAATACAACCATTTTAAACAAAGGGTTAATGGAGGCTAATAGCATCTCCTCAGGCCTTTAAAGTTGCAGGATGCGGCCAGGGTTAAACACAACTCCATTTCCTCTCAGGCACGGTTAATGGACATCTCTTAAAACATGTACTCACCACTCCTTTGCTGGGTTGATGAGGTCAGCCATTGTTCAAACGTCAATCACTCAGAACGCTGACAGCCGAGCAGAGGAAAGCGCTCTTCTTCCTCATCAGTTATTAAATGAAGGATGAGGAGACAGGGGAGAATAGAGGAGAAGGACTGTGAGTTAGAGGTCAGAGTTAAGGTCAAGGTGTGTTATTAGATTTTGGGGAGGGAGATTTTTGGGTAGGGTTGTAAAAGCTACCGGTAATATATCAAAGTTAACAGAATCTTCAGTAATTTTAGGTAATTTACAGAAAATCTATGGCAATTTATGGTAACTTTGGTAAAAGTAGATACATATGGTTCAAGAGAAAATAGACAAATTACTGAACAAAGCATCTAATCAACAATGGCATTATTTTTAATTTACCTCTGCAACTCGTCCAACTATTGACTTTTTCCACAACTGACACCAGTTTGACTCCAAAACATTGACAACAAATACAGATTTAACTATGCCGATATTATTGACGTAGTAAAATACATTTAAAGTGTGCAGAAAATATATATGAAGGATATTTCATGCTGAAACCCTCATATTCAACACCAACGGTATTCACGAAGATGATGTGCTATATTTAGGATAAATATACGCCGCTACTCAATATTAGGAAGGTGTCCTTAATGTTTTGTACAGACAGTGTATTTTACACACGTGATAAAGCCAGAGAGAGGGCCAGGGATAAATACAGACACCTGTGATAATCTGAAGGACCCAAAAGGGCCTCTATTTGTCTAGTTACAGATTACATCAAATCCTCCATAATTCTGCTAGTTTATGGGATAAACTTAGAAAGTTTAGTAAAACACCTTTGCAAACCTAGGTATCAGTACCATACAAGTTCTAACTCTCTCGATCACCGATGGCAACAAGTGTACATTTACAAAGCAGTACGGTGGCCCTCATGTTCATCCCATTTTGTTATTACTAAATTTTTAAAAATATTATTAGTTTGTCAAAAGTACCGTTTCTATGAATGCATGTAAACAGCCCCAGAATAACCACTATAACCACTATAGAGAACATATACCGGGTACAAATTCCTGTGATAATCAATGAAATTGATTTATAAAACCCTTTTTACATCAGCCAATGTCACAAAGTGCTGTACAGAAACCCAGCCTAAAACCCCAAACAGCAAGCAATGCAGGTGTAGAAGCAGAGTGGCTCGGAAAAACTCCCTAGAAAGGCAGGAAGATAGGAAGAAACCGAGAGAGGAACCAGGCTATGAGGGGTGCCAGTCCTCTTCTGGCTGTGCTGGGTTGAGATTATAACAGAACATGGCCAAGATGTTCAAATGTTCATAGACGACCAGCAGGGTCAAATAATAAAAATCACAGTAGTTGTAGAGGGTGCAACAGGTCAGCACCTCGGGAGTAAATGTCAGTTGACTTTTCATAGTTAAGCATTCAGAGTTAGAGACAGCAGGTGCGGTAGAGAGCGAGAGTTGAAAACAGCAGGTCCGGGACAAGGTAGCACGTCCGGTGAACATGTCAGGGTTCCATAGCGGAAGACAGAACAGTTGAAACTGGAGCAGCAGCATGACCAGGTGGACTGGGGACAGCAAGGAGTCATCAAGCAGGTAGTCCTGACGCACGGTCCCAGGTCTCTGGTCCTTCGTGAGGAGAGGGAGAGGGAGAGTATTAGAGGGACACACAGGACACTGGATAAGACAGGAGAAATACTCTAGATATAACAGACTGACCCTAACCCCCGACACAAACTATTGCATCATAAATACTGGAGGCTGAGACGGGAGGGGTCGGGTGACACTATGGCATCGTCCGACGACACACCCGGACAGGGCCAACCAGGCAGGATATAACCCCACCCACTTTGCCAAAGCACAGTCCCCACACCACAAGAGGGATATCTTCAACCACCAACTTACTACCCTGAGACAAGGCTGAGTATAGCTCACAACGACCTCCCACATGGCAGGACCCCGAAGGAGCGCCAGATCCAGACAGGGTGATTACGTCAGTGACTCAACCCAGTCAAGCGATGCACCCCTCCTAGGGATGGCAGGGAAGAGCACCAGTAAGCCATTGACTGAGTCACCATAATCGGGTCAGAGGCAGAGAATCCCAGTGGAGAGAGGGGAACCGGCCAGGCAGAGACAGCAAAGGCGGTTCGTTGCTCCGGTGCCTTTCCGTTCACCTTCACACCCCTGGGCCAGACCGCACTCAATCATAGGACCTACTGAAGAGATGAGTCTTCAATAAAGACCGAGTTTGTGTCTCTCACATGGATTCGCAGACCATTCCATAAAAATGGAGCTCTATAGGAGAAAACCCTGACTCCAGCAGTTTGCTTACAAATTCTAGGGACAGTAAGGAGGCAGGCGTCTTGTGACCGTAGCGTACGTGTAGGTATGTACGGCAGGATCAAATCGGAAAGATAGGTCGGAGCAAGCCCATGTAATGCCTTGTTGTTCTAGCAGTAAAACTTTGAAATCAGCCCTTGCCTTAACAGGAAGCCAATGTAGAGAGGCTAGCACTGAAGTAATATGATAAACATTTTTGGTTCTCGTCAAGATTCTAGCAGCCGTGTTTTTTAAACTGACGTTTATTTAGTGCTTTATCCGGGTAGCCGGGAAGTAGAGCATTGCAGTAGTCTAATCTAGAAGTGACAAAAGCATGGATGAACTTTTCTGCATCATTATTGGACAGAAAGTTACTGATTTTTGCAATGTTACGAAGATGGAAAGGATTGGAAGTTTATAAACAAATAAATAATTTAACGTTTTGGGGGGAAGGGGGGCTTCTGAACTCAACTGACAGCATCCAACACACACACACACACACACACACACACACACACACACACACACACACACACACACACACACGCACACGCGCATGTGCACGCACACGCACACACACACACACACACACACACACACATATACAGTACAAACGCTTGTTGTTTAATAGGGTTGAATTAAGTCCATCAAGTGGCGGTGTGTGATAAGCGGTCTTGTGGACCCTGTAGAGGGCTGGAGGAGCTCTTCTAATGAACGGTGATGCACAGCCATCATTAAAAGCCTGATAATTACTCAGAGTTAGCTCAGAGAGAGAGTGTGCATTGGGGGAGCAGTGTGTGTGTGTGTGTGTGTGTGTGTGTGTGTGTGTGTGTGTGTGTGTGTCAGTGTGTGTGTGTGTGTGTGTGTGTGTCATTGTGTGTGTGTGTGTGTGTGTGTGTGTCATTGTGTGTGTGTGTGTGTGTGTGTGTGTGTGTGTGTGTGTGTGTGTGTGTGTGTGTGTGTGTGTGTGTCATTGTGTGTGTGTGTGTGTGTGTGTGTGTGTGTGTGTGTGTGTGTGTGTGTGTGTGTGTGTGTGTGTGTGTGTGTGTGTGTGTGTGTCATTGTGTGTGTGTGTGTTTTATCTACAGCAAAGCTGTCTGCTCTAATGCTATTTTCCACCATGAATGAGGGCGGGGAGCAGTGTGATGAATGGTATGTGTTCAAAGCTTTTGAAAAGAAAGTTGAGAAATACATCAAGTTTGCCAATTGTTTTCACCACACATCAGAACCAATAATAGCAAAATTATACCTTTACCCTGCCTTGAGCACATATCAAAATGATAACTTTACCCTGCCTTGAGCACATATCAAAATGATAACTTTACCCTGCCTTGAGCACATATCAAAATGATAACTTTACCCTGCCTTGAACACATATCAAAATTATACCTTTACCCTGCCTTGAGCACATATCAAAATGATAACTTTACCCTGCCTTGAGCACATATCAAAATGATAACTTTACCCTGCCTTGAGCACATATCAAAATGATAACTTTACCCTGCCTTGAACACATATAAAAATGATAACTTTACCCTGCCTTGAGCCTTGAGCACATATCAAAATGATACCTTTACCCTGCCTTGAGCACATATCAAAATGATAACGTTACCCTGCCTTGAGCACATATCAAAATGATAACTTTACCGTGCCTTGAGCACATAGCAAAATGATAACTTTACCCTGCCTTGAGCACATATCAAAATGACAACTTTACCCTGCCTTGAGCACATATCAAAATCATCACACTTCAAATCACATTTTTGACAAACTTCTCCTAAGTCCTAAGAACTCGTAATCCGGACTACGATTGCAGAACATATTTGTGTTCTTTGTTTTTCAACACTTGGTAGCTTGTCTGCACCTCATCTTATTATTATTCATCCGCAGTGTGTCGTTCCATCACCGACCAGGGTGACGAGTGATGTCTCTATGGAGACCAATGCCTGGCTTCAATGCAACATAATAGACTAATAAAAAAAATAAAAAATAAAAGACAATGGTGCTCTCAAGTAGCTCTCAAAACCCACTAAATGATTCAATAGCCAGTCTGTGCTGGGAATATCAAACATTAAGGCCTTAAGGAACACGTTACCTCTCCATAAATACATATTTAAAGAGCAAACCTTAGTCAATCGGCAACCGTCACGTGGACATTAAAGAAAGCCAGGTAAAATCCCTTTTTGACTGTAAAACATGAAACAAGTTTTAGCGCTCCAAACTTCTGGATTTTTGAAAGAGACGCTTTTTTTGTTCTATCAGTTATTCTGTTTTTTTTTTTCACTTTTTTTTCTCGAACTTAGAAAAACACGAGCATTCAGTCCTATTGACAAAGGAATAGACGCAACAAAACAGGTGAGTAGAATGCCTAGGTATGTACGTACAAACTCACTACACTGCTCAATCACCTTAGGGCTTCTATTCCCTTCACCCATTAGTCACTCCTTCCATGTGAGGATGTTGGGGGTACTCTGCTTTGGCATGGTGGTTCTGTTATAATGTTGGGGGTACTCTGCTTTGGCACGGTGGTTCTGTTATAATGTTGGGGGTACTCTGCTTTGGCATGGTGGTTCTGTTATAATGTTGGGGTACTCTGCTTTGGCACGGTGGTTCTGTTATAATGTTGGGGGTACTCTGCTTTGGCATGGTGGTTCTGTTATAATGTTGGGGGTACTCTGCTTTGGCACGGTGGTTCTGTTATAATGTTGGGGTACTCTGCTTTGGCACGGTGGTTCTGTTATAATGTTGGGGTACTCTGCTTTGGCACGGTGGTTCTGTTATAATGTTGGGGTACTCTGCTTTGGCACGGTGGTTCTGTTATAATGTTGGGGGTACTCTGCTTTGGCACGGTGGTTCTGTTATAATGTTGGGGGTACTTTGCTTTGGCACGGTGGTTCTGTTATAATGTTGGGGGTACTCTGCTTTGGCACGGTGGTTCTGTGATAATGTTGGGGTACTTTGCTTTGGCACGGTGGTTCTGTTATAATGTTGGGGGTACTCTGCTTTGGCACGGTGGTTCTGTTATAATGTTGGGGGTACTCTGCTTTGGCACGGTGGTTCTGTTATAATGTTGGGGGTACTCTGCTTTGGCACGGTGGTTCTGTTATAATGTTGGGGTACTCTGCTTTGGCACAGTGGTTCTGTTATAATGTTGTGGTACTCTGCTTTGGCACAGTGGTTCTGTTATAATGTTGGGGGTACTCTGCTTTGGCACGGTGGTTCTGTTATAATGTTGGGGGTACTCTGCTTTGGCACGGTGGTTCTGTTATAATGTTGGGGGTACTCTACTTTGGCACGGTGGTTCTGTTATAATGTTGGGGGTACTCTGCTTTGGCACGGTGGTTCTGTTATAATGTTGGGGTACTCTGCTTTGGCACGGTGGTTCTGTGATAATGTTGGGGTACTTTGCTTTGGCACGGTGGTTCTGTGACTGAGAGCTCAAACAGCCATGGCTGGCCCACCACGCCTGAGTTATGTCTAGCGTGGGCTAATTGAATAGCTTGCGCTAGACTGCGGTAGATGGGGTGTGTTGAGCTGCAGGGGCATATGGTGGAGTTCCAGCCAGCTGCAATTAAGCAGAGAAATGATGTGTGAAATGGCAGAAGAGAGAGAGACAGAGAGACAGAGAGATCGACAGAGAGAGAGAATGGAAAGAACAATGGGAAAGAGAGAAATAAAGAGATGGAGGGAGGGAGGGAGGGAGGGAGGGAGGGAGGGAGGGAGGGAGGGAGGGCGGAAGGGAGGGAGGGAGGGAGGGAGGGAGGGAGGGAGGGAGGGAGGGAGGGAGGGGGAGGGGGAAGGGAGGGAGGGAGGGAGGGAGGGGGAGGGAGGGAGGGAGGGAGGGAGGGAGGGAGGGAGGGAGGGAGGGAGGGAGGGAGGGAGGGAGGGAGGGAGGGAGGGAGGGAGGGAGGGAGGGAGGGAGGGAGGAGGGAGGGAGGGAGGGAGGGAGGGAGGGAGGGAGGGAGGGAGGGAGAGAGGGAGGGAGAGAGGGAGGGTGAAAAAGACAAAGGAAAATAGAATGGAAGAGTAGTCTGTTGATGGGAAGAGTGGAGCGAATGAAACATAGGGTAGAGCGAGAGACATACAGAGAGACTGATAGGATGGGAGAATGAGAGAGAGGTTTTGCAAACAAGCGTTCCCGCGATGCAGGAACCAAATATGTTAAAAAGCTCTGTCTTTATATAATGTGTGACAACTTCAGAGAGATAACTTTTTTCCTCCAGACAGAGGATTTGAAACAATGTCTGAAAGTTGCTATCATTCAAAGCCTTATTGAGAAGTATGAAGGGAGAACCAGAAATGCTGAATTTTTACATTTTCATACATTTATAGGAGAAACAAATATTTTATTCCCTGAATGATTAAAAAAATGTTTGAAGTGTTTCACAAAAAATATAAAAAACAAGCATTTTTTTTCATTCTTTTAATACATTATACTACTCTGGTCATGACCATACAGATAATACAAACAACTTGTAATCAACGCAATCATCTTAGTAACGGTACTATCCTCTTCAATTCATTTCTAAAGTCTAAACTATGGTCCTGATTGCACAACACTGAACCTTAATTTAAAAGCCTTGCAACAGTCGTCCACAAAGGCAACTCCCTTGCAGTGTACAGACTCACATCCCCGTCACATGTCCTGTATTAGACATACTGTATACAGGCCTCTCACAATCACTGTTACTACTGTTGACCTGTGACCTGTCTCATACCATGACCCCCCCCCCTCCACATCTTCCCCTTTCACCCTCTACTTGGTGACACGTATCCCAAAGGATAATGTGGACGCATGCAACTCACTCATTTTTTATCCCATGCCAGTTGGGTATATGTACTGTTTATGTGCCAGTGGGTATATGTGCTGTATATGTGTCAGTGGGTATATGTACTGTATATGTGTCAGTGGGTATATGTACTGTTTATGTGCCACTGGGTATATGTACTGTATATGTACTGTATATGTGCCAGTGGGTATATGTACTGTTTATGTGCCAGTGGGTATATGTACTGTATATGTACTGTATATGTGCCAGTGGGTATATGTACTGTATATGTGCCAGTGGGTATATGTACTGTATATGTGCCAGTGGGTATATGTACTGTATATGTGCCAGTGGGTATATATACTGTATATGTACTGTATATGTGCCAGTGGGTATATGTGCTGTATATGTGCCAGTGGGTGTATGTACTGTATATGTGCCAGTGGGTATATGTACTGTATATGTGTCAGTGGGTATATGTACTGTTTATGTGCCAGTGGGTATATTTACTGTATATGTGCCAGTGGGTTTATGTACTGTATATGTGCCAGTGGTGAATATGTACTGTATATGTGTCAGTGGGTATATGTACTGTATATGTACTGTACATGTGCCAGTGGGTTTATATACTGTATGTGTACTGTATATGTGTCAGTGGGTATATGTACTGTATATATGCCAGTGGGTATATGTACTGTTTATGTGGCAGTGGGTATATGTACTGTTTATGTGCCAGTGGGTATATGTACTGTTTATGTGCCAGTGGGAATATATATATATATATATATACTGTATATGTGCCAGTGGGTATATGTACCGTTTATGTGTCAGTGGGCATATGTACTGTTTATGTGCCAGTGGGTATATGTACTGTATATGTGCCAGTGGGTATATGTACTGTATATGTGTCAGTGGGTATATGTACTGTATATGTACTGTATATGTGCCTATGGGTATATGTACTATATATGAGCTGTTTATGTGTCAGTGGGTATATGTACTGTATATGTACTGTTTATGTGCCAGTCGGTATGTGTACTGTTTATGTGCCGGTGGGTATATGTACTGTTTATGTGCCAGTGGGTATATGCACTGTATATGTGCCAGTGGGTATATATACTGTATATGTACTGTATATGTGCCAGTGGGTATATGTACTGTATATGTACTGTATATGTGTCAGTGGGTATATGTACTGTATATGTGCCAGTGGGTATATGTACTGTATATGTACTGTATATGTGTCAGTGGGTATATGTACTGTATATATGCCAGTGGGTATATGTACTGTTTATGTGGCAGTGGGTATATGTACTGTTTATGTGCCAGTGGGTATATGTACTGTTTATGTGCCAGTGGGTATATATATACTGTATATGTGCCAGTGGGTATATGTACCGTTTATGTGTCAGTGGGCATATGTACTGTTTATGTGCCAGTGGGTATATGTACTGTATATGTGCCAGTGGGTATATGTACTGTATATGTACTGTATATGTGTCAGTGGGTATATGTACTGTATATATGCCAGTGGGTATATGTACTGTTTATGTGGCAGTGGGTATATGTACTGTTTATGTGCCAGTGGGTATATGTACTGTATATGTGCCAGTGGGTATATGTACTGTATATGTGTCAGTGGGTATATGTACTGTATATGTACTGTATATGTGCCTATGGGTATATGTACTATATATGAGCTGTTTATGTGTCAGTGGGTATATGTACTGTATATGTACTGTTTATGTGCCAGTGGGTATGTGTACTGTTTATGTGCCGGTGGGTATATGTACTGTTCATGTGCCAGTGGGTATATGTACTGTATATGTGCCAGTGGGTATATATACTGTATATGTACTGTATATGTGCCAGTGGGTATATGTACTGTATATGTACTGTATATGTGTCAGTGGGTATATGTACTGTATATGTGCCAGTGGGTATATGTACTGTATATGTGTCAGTGGGTATATGTACTGTATATGTACTGTTTATGTGCAAGTGGGTATATGTACTGTATACGTGCCAGCGGTTGTATGCATGGAGGACTTTAAATCTCTCATGATCTGAGCTTTCCTTGATCCAACATAGCAAAGGTTTTGAGAGCTTTTTTTAGTATATATTTTAGGTTTGTCCTGTGCCCTCTGGCTGGAAATTACAACTGCTCGTGATTGACATAATGATGCTATCTGAGAGGATATTAAAAAGTTAAGATTACTTTAAGTGTTTGATAATGAAAACCAAAGTGATAGGTCGGGCTCCTTTCCCAACTTCATATGAATAGACAGTCTTCAAAGATGGGCAGTCTTTGTCCTTTGATTATACAAGTAATTTTCTTCTTCTTTTTTTGGTTTGAAATCTTCGTTCTTATGGAGTTCGTGATAATATGTAAGGCCGGAAAAAAATATAGACTGAATAGTCAGTGAGTAAGAAATTCAAAACCGCAGATCACCTCAAGTACAAAACTTCAGGGCCAAAGTCAAGTAGTTGTACGAACACTCTCGGCTGGATACTGGACTGGAACAGGATGAAGGAGGAGAAGGTGCTTTCAAAAAGCAGAGGAAGTGATTTCCCGGGGCCACACTGCCTTCCTATACACAAGCTTATGATGAGTTCATCTGTCGCTATCAGAGCTCAAGACCCCTGCCAGATGGGCCTATGCATTCCCTAACCCTCAGACCTCCAGCTGGTAAATAGGGTCCCAGAGGAAGTGAGGCCGCTGAAGGTATTATTGAGTGAGTCTGACGGGTCCTAAAGGTTCTAAGAGTCCTCGTCTCAAGGATTGGTGTGTCGAGAAGATGTCCTTTAAGTGGATCTAACGCCAAGTCAACACAGCTCAGCTTCTAAATGTAGCAACGAATGGAAGGCCCAGGTCTGCTGTGTGGAAAATCACCAAAGAATCAGCCTTAGGTTCAAAATATGAAATGAGTGGAGAGAGGATTTTTAGCTCAGAATCAAATTCACATTTAGGATGATTTTTTACCATAGCCAGCCTCATCTAAGCCTAAGCGTACAGCAGGGGATCTAAGCTTGCATACATACATACACACATACATTCAATACATACATGTACATTGACACAACTTAGAAAACTGTTGCTAAAATCGCCGGTACTAAATCGGCCAGATAAAAAAAAAAAAAAAACATTTCCAACTTTTTTAATACCCAACCCCTGTCTTCAATAACAGCACTGCTCGGGCAAAAGAACATGGAGTAAAAATAGGATAAATGTCAAATGGTAGAGAGGTGGTGTTATATCACGGAAGATCCATTACCTCTCCCTCTGTGACAATCAGCTATACCGGGCGCCACACAAACCTCTCCCTCCCTCCCACCTGTCCTCCTCCTCCTGCTTCATCTTTTCCTGCCAGTGGAGTTTAATTTACTACCCAGAGTCCCCTCACACATTTTTTTGAAAGTACATTTTTATAAGACTGCAATTTCATTTCATATGGGTCCCCGTACAGTAAATCCTATTTGCGAAAGCGTCATACGCGGTCAAATTAACATGCCAGAGTGCCAGTACGCTGTCCTCCTCACCAGAGCTCTCGTTCATATTATCGCCCACTGAAGCCCATATTGGACACGGGAGTACCAACCCTGTCCATCAAGAACAGTTGTTGTGTCACAGGGAGACATGAGAGGAGATGGAATGGGAGATGAAGCCGGCTTAGAAAGACAAACAACAGTAAACACAAAACATGAATCTCCAAGAATTCAGTTTAGCTTGAAAGTGTTTTGGGATTAGATTTAAAAAAGAACTGCTGTCCAAAAGTTGTTGTGACAAAACTCAAAGGCCTGGCTTTTCAAAGGGACGGAGGTTGCACTAAGTGACACAGTCCTTGTACAGCAGGGGACCAAGACAGACTTCACACATGACCCTGAGTCAAAGAAACACAGTGTGTTCACGTGATCCTGAGTCAAAGAAACACAGTGTGTTCACATGATCCAGAGTCAAAGAAACACAGTGTGTTCACATGATCCTGAGTCAAAGAAACACAGTGTGTTCACATGATCCTGAGTCAAAGAAACACAGTGTGTTCACATGATCCCGAGTCAAAGAAACACAGTGTGTTCACATGATCCCGAGTCAAAGAAACACAGTGTGTTCACATGATCCCGAGTCAAAGAAACACAGTGTGTTCACATGATCCCGAGTCAAAGAAACACAGTGTGTTCACATGATCCCGAGTCAAAGAAACACAGTGTGTTCACATGATCCCGAGTCAAAGAAACACAGTGTGTTCACATGATCCCGAGTCAAAGAAACACAGTGTGTTCACATGACCCTGACAACGCATTAAACACCTCAAAAGAGGCCTCGACAACACTGAAGAAGTCAGAGACAACTCTGCAAAGTCTCATACTTACATATATTCAGATAGCAGATGTCCCTGCATGCATATTTAATACCAAATTCCCACTCAATAAACAATGCTGAAGTTTTAGAAGGTTAACACTATCAACCCGTCACAATGTATTTTTAGCTCTGTCAATGTTTACTTAGTTTTACATTGTAAATGTGTTGCCTAAGTAAAGACCTTACACTTGGCCGTAGTTAACTCAGGGTTTCTCCTATGCGTTCCAGTATCCCTGTCTGACTCTGACACTGGGGCAGATGGGTAGACTACAGGGAGAAGCCATACGGTCATGTGACAGCAGCCTTTGATGGCCCGGTAAACTGGCTGGCAACCCACCGTTGAGCATCAGTGCCGCTGCGTCTCGCTCTGCTAGCTGATGGATGCTAAACATAGGTCTGTCGGCGACCTCTGACCCTCCTCCTCTCTGCTGGAATGTCCCTCCCCCACTGGTCTGCTGATAGAACCAGACAATCAAGCGCAATTACAAGGGTCAACCTATAATCAAGAGCTCACTGGTTTTCTTTGACAGGATAGTTATGTCTTGTTTGACTAGATTAGCATAAGGTCAACAGGGAACTGTAATCCACTGGGGAATATATTAACGCCGCCGATATGAACGTTACAACACATTCTCATCAGTCTCTCTTAGTATTGCTTAATTCAGCACTTATCAGGCACTTGCCTTTAAGATTTGTTTAAATTAAACATAGGCATGAGAAGAGGAGAGAGAGGGGTGGGGGGTAATGGGGGGGGTGGGTAAGAGGAGTGGGCTGCGAGTGGTTACCCTAAGCCCACAATCAAAAGTTAAAAAACTGCTGTCTGCGCAGCTCTACAGCGGTAACCTTCCGACGTGTGGCGTTATTTACATAAAGGATTCAGGCTTCTCTGAATATTAATCATTCATGCGAGTGGTAATGAATGATTTATAACGAAAGCCAATCAAAACCTGCTGTCTCCCAGTGTCACCTGATGTGCATTATATATTTATAAGTCAAGGACATGGTGTCATTGTTGAGACCCAGCTCTGCTACCAGCTACGTTAGAAAGGAGATTTGTTCCCCTTCCTTACATTCTACTTTCTTTTCCTCTCTTCAAAGGCGCTGTCTATTGGCTGTTCAGCAGAACTGTCTTCTCCGTAGAGAAGATGTGGAGGTGTCCTTCTTTCAAGTGTGTTCTTGTAGCTAGCGTCTAGCATTTGCCTTCTATGGCGTCGACTCAGCACTTTTTGTTCACCTGTTCCTGAACCCATTTATTCAGTGAACAAACAGGAAGTGGCTTTTGTGTGTACACACTGTTAGCTGTGACATTTTAACCGGTTGGTGAACTGGGTATGGAGGTTTCCCATGGCTTTATGATGTAATGTAACCTTTATTACTCTGAGCATTATTAAACCTGCATAAGGCAGGGAGGACACATTTGTGTCACTGAATAATGAAAACACCCGCGGCGTATATACTTAACGCAAAGGCACATAAAAGCATTGCATGTCTACGTTTGTTTCAAATAGGCGAGCGGTCACGCTGCACTTTTTCAATGTGGATTGAATCGATGTATCAAACTCCATGTTAACTGAAGCGTGAACCGGGTCGTGAACCGGGTCGTGATCCAGACGGCCGACCCATTCGGCGGCCCTGAGGACGACTTCGAGGCGTTTTGGGTCTTCTCTCGGCCCTGAGGACGACTTCGAGGCGTTTTGGGTCTTCTCTCGGCCCTGAGGACGACTTCGAGGCGTTTTGGGTCTTCTCTCGCAAATATAGGCTTAAAATAACTGCCTTTTCCCTTTCTCATTTAGCAGCTTTATATCCCTGGCTCGCCACATCTCCTCGTCAGCCTTCTACCAATCCAGTTGTGTCAGACCAACGAAGGACTACAGGGAAGAACCATTTCATCAGTGACATCATAACGTTAAGCCAGAGAGACACATCGGGATAAATTGCGGAAGTAAATGAAATGCTTGCTTTGACTGAAACGAGTAGTGTCTATTTGCATATCTACTTACACTCTTGTCTTGCACATAAATGTTGGGATTCTGTGCTTATAAATGCACATGTATTCTTTTGATTGTTATTATTATAATATATTTTTTTACATTATCCCATTAAGGATAGTTTTACTTTCCACAAACAAAGATGAACCTTTCATGTTTTTGTAAAACAGCTCATCAGGAGCGAATAATTGGGTGGCCGTAGTTTCCCCATTAGTTTCTAATTGATTTGTGCTCATTTCAATAACATCTGCTGCAATCCCACACCATTTCATTAAAGGTCAGATAAGTCTGCTTTAGTAGTCATTGTGATGAAAACCGTTAAAATCCCTCTCTCTTTCATCCTGACCTCTGACCTCGTTTTACCCCGCCTCAGCTTGAGCCTGTAGTTCATAGTGCATAGGGCACTTGACACCTCTGTGTTAGGGACCGGGTTTCTAGGCACCCTTCCTACAAGGACAATACACCAACCTGGACGTCCTTACCGGTGGTTAGTGCGTCACTGACCATTCCACTTCCTGTTTGCTGTGTGTGTACCTGTTTTGAGTGTGGCAATAAATGTGTGATCTGTACACTTTTCCCCTACTGGTCATTTCCGTTCCTCTTACCGGGACTGGTATAGTTGCCCTTATAATCTATCGGAAACCGCAACACGGTGGTGCTATTTTTCAAATACTATCAATTATTATTCAGACAATGGGACCGAGGTTTATGTTGAAGATGACTCAAAGCCGAATAGGAAATACATTTGCTTCCTTTGGGCATGTGATTTATTTAACACCCAAGGGAGTCGCATCAAGAATGGGGCTAAATTGATCGTACATACAGCTAATTTAACTTGTATCATTGTTTCTATGGTAATTTGAGGTCAGGTGCTTTACGATTTCCATATATTTATTGTTTACGACCTCCCAAATTTGCAGAAGTCAATCATTAATATTAAAACCTGTTAAGGCTCGGGACAATACTGCCCCCTTTGGATGAATTGCGTGCCCATAGTAAACTGAAAGAAAATCTGTCCAAAATTGCTAATATATGCATGTAACAATTATTATTGAATAGAAAACACTCTAAAGCTTCTAAAACCGTTTGAATTATGTCTGTAAGTATAGCAGAACTCACAGGGCAGCCAATCTCCCAAACTAGTTTTGGCATCCAGAAAGTTGGGGAAACTTTGACGTCATCGCCCCCACCCTTCCCAACCAGCTATGGATCTGGGAACAGTTTCTATGTCTTCCGCGAGATGTCCTCTATCAGTAGAGCGTTTAATTGTGCAAATCCCGCAAGCTTTGACCCTTTGGCAGGCAAAATAGTGAGTGTCGCAAGAAAATACATGCGCGTTCGGGCGCGCGTTGGGCACAGAGCTTCCTTTGTTCCAACTTGCATGAGAAGAAGTCAGATTGTCCGGTTGAATTGATAATTGTTTTGTACGTTAATAACATCCTAAAGCTTGATTCTGCACTTAGTTTGACCAGTTTAGTCGACGTATAATATGTCATTTTGAAGTTTTGATGTGCAGCTGTTCGGGACCAGAAGTCATTTTGGATGCATTTCAGCTGAAACTTGTAGCATATGCTACTATAACTACACAGAAACTGAAACCAAACGATGTATTGGGTAAGTATAACTCCTTTCACTACAGTCTGATCGAAGAACATCAAAGGTAAGGGAATATTTATGTTGTAATTGTGTGTTTCTGTTGACTCCAACATAGCGGAGAAATATTGCTTATGTCTGAGCGCCGTCTCAGATTATTGAATAGTGAACGATTTCTGTAACGTTAAAAAGAAATGTGACAAAGCGATTGCATTAAGAAGCAGTGTATCTTTCTAACTATATGTAGAACATGTATATTTAGTCAAAGTTTATGATGTGTATTGCTGTTATCTGGCGTTATCTGGCGGAGCTATCTATAATTTCTCCGGACATTTTTTAGCATTTTCTGAACATGGCGTCAATGTAAACGGAGATTTTTGGATATAAATAGCATATTATTGAAAAAAACATAAATGTACTGTGTAACATGTGCTATTACTGTCATCTGATGAAGATTTTCAAAAGGTCAGTGAATTATTTTTATTTTAATCCTGCGTTTGTGATTGCATCTTTTGTTCGACAAAATGGCTACATATCGTCTGTGTCTTTGTGGTGGTTTGACATACATATGTGCTATGTTTTTGCCGTAAAACATTTTAGAAATCTGACTCGCTGGGTAGATGAACAAGGTGTTTATCTTTCATTTGATCTATTGGACTTGTTAATGTGTGGAGGTTAAATATTTCTAAGAATATTTTTGCATTCTGTGCGCCACTTTTTGAGTTGAGCGGGGGGGGGGTGCCCTTGGGGAATGTGTAGCGTGAACAAGTTTTAATAAGATTTCAGATTCCATTATAATCCCAATAGAGAAAATGATAAGATCTTTCAACGGGCTTCTACTGAGGACCACTGTTCATGTAACGCTACATCCCATATGGAATGACCATGTTGTCATCCAACAACCACAAATTTACTGGGAGGATTTGACACTTGAGCGGTCCTGGGTTTGGCAATTTCAACAAAACCGGGGATAATTTGCAGTGCCATAGGCAAGGTGGTGAATCCACTGAAGATGGCCGTTAGGTAAACCCACCCATCTCACCCACTCACTGGGACTGGCGAGCGCCGCCCTGCTCTCATACACACTAACACAGCCTGGCTGTGATTTATCCTCCCACGCCGAACACCCACACATTCAATTGCCTGTTGTTAAGAAAGGAGCCTCTTCCCTTTGTGAGGGGTTAGCATCTGAAGGAAAATGTGAAGAAGAGCTGACTAAAAGAGCTTCAAACATGATTGTTGTTGCTTTAGGTTTGCACTGTGGCCTCAGCCAGTAGTATATAGACCACTGTATGAAGTCCACATTTGTTTTCCATTCAACATTGTCTCTCTTTCTCTTCGTGTGCTGCATTATCTTACATCTGATATTTAGGGAAAAGGGGGGATACCTAGTCAGTTGTACAACTGAAAGTATTCAACTGAAATGCCTCTTCCACATTTAACCCAACCCCTCTGAATCAGAGAGATGCGGGGGGCTGCCTTAATCCACATCCACATCTTCGGCGCCCAGGGAACAGTGAGTTAACTGCCTTGCTCAGGGGCAGAACAACAGATTTTTTTACCTTGTCAGCTCGGGGATTCCATCCAGCAACTCTTTCATTTTACTGGCCCAGCGCTCTAACCACGAGGCTACCTGCCTCCCCACTTTTATACAGCCTAGAGGAGATAAAATGAAGACATCCTTCCGTCAAATCAAACCAATAAATGTTATGATGTGACTTGTCCATTCATAAATCAATGCTCATTCCTCAGTACTCATCTTGAGTCCAGCAGAATATTGCAGCGCTGCGTGTTTCCCAACAGACAGTACAGTACAGTAGAACACAAAGGATGTTTGCATATTCATGAGCATTATGCCAGAGCCTCTCCGGTGTTTAAGCCGTAGTCTCGTGGTAATACTTAAACCCTCCTTCCTTAGGATACTTTCTATCATGGTGTTGTCTGAAGTGGGGGGCATTTCAAGTGGCTTTGGCAGCTATTACCCACCTGGGCTAAAAAGGATGGGAGCTGCTTGGCTCTCTTCCTTTTTTGTCTCGTCTTCTGTGGAGAAAAGCTAATTGAATGTAGCCTTTGCCCTTTTCTTGTAGAGATATTATTTGCTTTTAAAGTTCACTCGCCCTATTTCATTGTCTATAGAAAGAGCGAGCAATAGTTTAATGCTAGAAACATTTCAAAGGATTTTTTATTCTACGTTTGTGCCTTTAATTGCTTAGTTTTATTTGATCTCTTTTCAATGCAAAATGGCTGTGTTTTAGGATAGCTGGGTTTTCATGGGTTTACAAAAGCAGCTGTCTTTTCTCCTGGTGATGTCACCTGTACCAATATAAACACAGCTGCGTGGGAGCTGAGACAATCCTCCTGCCGAGCCACTTTCACTCCTTCTCAGGCTCCAAGTCCCATAGGACTCGACCCGATGAAGTGGCTAACCTGCTTGGGTCGTATCTGTTGTACAGGTTTGCCAATACTCCCTGCTTTATCTCTGCTCTCCGTTCTTGGATCAGCTAATGTGCCAACCTCCTGTCTGGACTGATGTGGTGTGGTTTAGTGCCAAAAATGCCGTGCTACTTGACCAATGTGTGCCAATGTGACCATCCCTGTTTAATATGGGTTTATGTGTGTGTCAGTGTACCCATCCTCTACGTGGGTTTATGTGTGTGTCAGTGTGCCCATCCTCTATGTGGGTTTATGTGTGTGTCAGTGTACCCATTCTCTACGTGGGTTTATGTGTGTGTCAGTGTGCACATCCTCTATGTGGGTTTATGTGTGTGTCAGTGTACCCATCCTCTATGTGGGTTTATGTGTGTGTCAGTGTACCCATCCTCTATGTGGCTGGTTTATGTTTAGATCTGTGCCAATAATGTGGCCATCCTATTTAGCGCTGGTTTGGGTTTTGCCAATTTAGTCCCATTGTTGTGGTTGATATGTGTTGCCAGTGAACTACGCTCTTCAGTGGCACGCCATTAAGCCAGCTATCTTGCTTAGGACTGATCAACTAGCTTTAGTGAATTCATTTTCTGCAACTAATTCTGAATACATTTGCATTAAAACAACCTTTGAACATAATAGCGGTGTAAAAAGTTGAAACTAAATGCTTTCTCTGGCTCCTGTCTGCTGTTTATATTTCATTCAGTAACCCAGTAACTCAACTTCGGCAATACTTCCCACCAACAAAACTCTACAAAATCACTGGAGACCTTCTGTGATGAGGTAGTCATTGTTTTGGCCCATATGAATCAAAGCTGTATTCAGAAACACTAACTACCAATTAATTGTTCTGCTGACCGAGCATTGTTTAACTGAAAATTATGTTGTTGAGGAGGGATTGACACTGGGGGCAATGAAGAGAGAGAGAAAGAGGGAGAGAGAGAGACAAAATGCAGAGAAGGAGAGAGAGAGAGAAAGAGAGAGAGAGAGAAAGAGAGAGAGAGACAGAGAGAGACAGAGACAGAGACACAGAGAGACAGAGAGACAGAGAGACAGAGAGAGACAGAGAGAGACAGAGAGAGACAGAGAGAGAGAGAGAGAGAGAGAGAGAGAGAGAGAGAGAGAGAGAGACAGAGAGACAGAGAGACAGAGAGACAGAGAGAGACAGAGAGAAACCGAGAGAGACAGAGAGACAGAGAGAGAGAGAGAGAGAAAAAGTGAGACGGGGAGAAAAAAAGTATGATAGAGGAAAGAAGGAAAGAAAGAAAGAAAGAACGATGGGGGGCCTCAGTGAATGTGGAAAGAGTGTAGACCTATGGGGATAAGTGAGTACAAGGCAGCAATTAGACGTGATGAAGTACTTCTCTCTCCAACAGCCATTTCCCCCTGTGTGCACCACACCACACCAGAGCTGCATACATGCATCTTACTGCTGCAGAAGATCTCATTAAGACGACCGCCCGATAGGACGTCAATTATCTTTATCAAACATATGCATAACTTCCTCTCGGGCTCTGATCCCCCCCCCCACTCTCTCTCTCTCTCTCTCTCTCTCTCTCTCTCTCTCTCTCTCTCTCTCTGTCTCCCTCTCTCTCTCTCTCTCTCTCTGCATTATGTCTCTCTCTCTGTTTCTCTGCATTATGTCTCTCTCTCTCTCTTTCTCTGCATTACGTCTCTCTCTCTCTTTCTCTCTCTCACACATATTTGTATTCTTTCTGTCTTGTTCTCACTCTAAAATGCATTGTCTCAAACCAAATCAAAGCTGTGGTGGTGGGGGGGAGATGTGGGTAAACTCAGTGAAATGGAAGAACTTTCTTCAGTACTAAGCAAATCATCGGGATTTCTATTTCAGTGACGAGGGGGGGGCGCTCATCTCTTGTCTCCTTTTAAAGTAAATGACACAGTAGTTGGCATAATTAGCACTATAAAGTCGAGAGCGAGAGTCATGAGAAAATTTAAATGAATGCCGATTTCAATGTAACAAATTGCCTCTTTAGATCATGCTCCCATTACATCTCCAACAAGCCCCTTTAAGTAGGTTAAGCGGCCTTTATTTCGGAGATTGGATTCTTGGTGGGGACGGATTACCAATTTCCGATAGTGAACCCTGTCTATCAATGGGAGAGCTAAACAATTGGAGCCACTAAAGCCCCAGTCATTCTGACTTACAGTCATCTCCATGTTCTTCTCCCTCTGAGAGAGAGAGAGAGAGAGAGAGACAGAGAGAGAGAGAGAGAGAGAGAGAGAGAGAGAGAGAGAGAGAGAGAGAGAGAGAGAGAGAGAGAGAGAGAGAGAGAGAGAGAATGAATGTTGGTTTTAGTACGTAATTACATGGAATAAAACATGAGTAATGGGAAAAATAACAATTACAGTTGATTAAAAACCACAATGTTTTCCATCCTGAGATCAACCTTACCTTAAACTACAAGGCACATAATTTGACAAGGACGTGATGACAATCAAGTTGTAACCACACTACACAATCCAGTTCATGCATAAATTGTCAGTTGTCAAAATAACAAATACCAGAAGAAAAGATAAGATAAGAAAAGGTAAATTGATAAAGAAACACATGCATTTATAGCATGGCAGTGTGAAAAACTTTCAATGAAATCAAAGCAAGGTGACGAGAACCCATCTTCCCTCCTGACACGCCGACCTGCACAGTTCCCATAGCAACATTTATTAATTCACAGATGGAACCATTCCTCCTCGGCTTCTCAGATAAGAGGTGTATTTGCCAAGCAAAATCTACAGGGTGCATTATCTTGTGTAGTTTATTACTTTGGGAGGCTGTTTGAAAAGGAGGTCTGATGTGTTGTTCTTGACTGACGATAAGGAGTTAGGGTGCGGGCAGGCCTGACGTGAGGCACGCTATCGACTAAACAAAGGCCCCCAATACCCACAAGTCATTTACCTATGCCAACTCTGTCCTTACTTCCTCAGCTGGCTTAACTTTGCTCGTAGGTCTGACATTGCAAAGGGGGGGGGGGGATTCTGTCGTAGCCGATCGGGTTCAGGTGGGACCGTTGGTGGCGATAATAAAATTAAGTTATTTGTGAATTGAGTATTTGGGCCAGAGACACATCCCTGTCTGAAGAGATGTATTATCTCCTGCCTCACGCTGACACCTGTTCCCAGGCAGCCTCCGAGTGGTTCAGAGAGAGAGAGAGACAGAGACAGAGACAGAGACAGAGACAGAGACAGAGACAGAGAGGAGAGAGAGAGAGAGAGAGAGAGAGAGAGAGGGACAGAGAGAGAGAGAGAGACAGAGACAGAGACAGAGACAGAGACAGAGACAGAGACAGAGACAGAGACAGAGACAGAGACAGAGAGGGTGAGAGGGAGAGAGAGAGAGAGAGAGAGAGAGAGGGACAGAGAGAGAGAGGGACAGAGAGAGAGAGAGACAGAGAGAGAGAGAGAGAGAGAGACAGAGACAGAGACAGAGACAGAGACAGAGACAGAGAGGGCGAGAGGGAGAGAGAGAGAGAGAGAGAGGGACAGAGAGAGAGAGAGAGACAGAGACAGAGACAGAGAGAGAGAGACAGAGACAGAGACAGAGACAGAGACAGAGACAGAGAGGGTGAGAGGGAGAGAGAGAGAGAGAGAGAGAGAGAGAGAGAGAGAGAGAGAGGGACAGAGAGAGAGAGAGAGAGAGAGACAGAGAGGGCGAGAGGAGAGAGAGAGAGAGAGAGGGACAGAGAGAGAGAGAGAGACAGAGACAGAGACAGAGACAGAGACAGAGACAGAGACAGAGAGGGTGAGAGAGAGAGAGAGAGAGAGAGAGAGAGAGAGAGAGAGAGAGGGACAGAGAGAGAGAGAGAGAGAGAGACAGAGACAGAGACAGGGAGAGAGAGAGAGAGAGAGAGAGAGAGAGAGAGAGAGAGAGAGAGAACAAACGGCTCTCTGTTTGTTGACAAGATAAAGAGAGGGAGAAAAAGTGAGGGAGGGTGTATGAAGAAGACCTGGATGTCCTTGAGGTCCTCTGTGTTTTTTTTACTATGGTGTAATAAGAAGTTAAACAGACTGTGTGAATCTGACAAAGTCTTTGAATGTTTTCTGTTCAGCTTGCCAGTTATAGTTTGGCTTCCAATGAATTACAACTGCCTGAGGAGGACAGTCTATTCACTATGTTTAATGGTAACCTGGTAACTGTTTAACTGCATGACCTATTAATCCTTCTTCTACACTTCTACCTCTCTCTTTTCCATTGCATCCATACATCTATCGCTCTGTTCATCATAGACTTCCACTACAAAGGGGCTTCAGACGCTTCCAAATCTCTTTCACTGATCTCCTACGGCAGAGACTGACCCATGTGGGATCCCTCTACGAATCACTGCCCAAAACCATGCTGAGGCTGGCAGGCAGAGGGACAAAGAGAGCCCCTGGCTTTACTTGGCCTTACCGGGCCTCTGTGTCCCTGTCTCTGCCTCGGCTGTGAGGGACAGACAGGGGCTTAAAATTGCCTTAAGCCAATCGATAGAAGACTATCCTTCAGTCCTGTCATCCATTATTTATAACCTTTATTTAACCAGGAAAAGCCAACTGAGACACAGAATCTACTGAGCATGTAAAGTGAGGTCTAGCCCACCATCTGATACACGGTGCAACCCTTAACTAACCCATTAACTAACCCCCTAACCCTCCACTAACCAACTAAACCTTCACTAATCCATTAACCCTTAACTAACCCACTAACCCACTACCCCTTAACTAATCCATTAACCCTTAACTAATCCACTAACTAATCAACTAACCTACTAACCCTTCACCAACCCTTCATGCATAGTAGTTCACATTGTACATTGTGTTTCGTTTTTCCCGCCAAAGTGAACTGTTGTTGAAGTTGGTTTGTGTCCTCTCTCTCCCACAGGGAACATCATGTAGATGAAGCCGATACATACAGAAGCCCAGAGAGACCAGTTTCGGGTGGATGCTCCCAATCCACAATTAGACATGTCATTACCATTCCATTACCATTTTATTTGTCTGTGTATCTGGGAGAAGTCACAAAGGAGGTGGGGGCATATGCATGCGCTCTGCCAATGACCCGTGAACACACACATATGCACCATGCGCCGCCGTGCTGGTCCGGGAAGAGTATCTCAATGTGTGTGCATTTTCATCATGTCGGTCCTGACGGGATGGGGTGGGGGGATATATGTGCCATAACGCATGAATATCTGTGCATGTATCATTTTATCTACATTTGTGTGTGTGTGCATGTGCGTGTGTGTGCATGTGCGTGTGCATGTGTGTGTGCAAGTGTGTGTGTATGTATGTGGGTGTTGTGTGTGTGTCACATGTTGCCCTCCCTTGTTTCTCCCCTAATTGGAGACCAGACCCTTTTCTGTGTATTTATTTTGAGTTTGCAGTAACTTTTCATTGAGATATTGTGTGCCCTCTATAATTTATTTTGAGTTTACAGTAACTTTTCATTGAGATATTGTGTGCCCTCTATAATTTATTTTGAGTTTACAGTAACTTTTCATTGAGATATTGTGTGCCCTCTATAATTTATTTTGAGTTTACAGTAACTTTTCATTGAGATATTGTGTGCCCTCTATAATTTATTTTGAGTTTACAGTAACTTTTCATTGAGATATTGTGTGCCCTCTATAATTTATTTTGAGTTTACAGTAACTTTCCATTGAGATACTATGTGCCCTGTATTATTGTTCATGGTTTTCTATGGCTTGCTGTGCCTCTCCCCTCCTATTGCAGATCCCTCCCCCTTGGCTGGTCTCCTTGGAGACGGGAGTTGGTCCATGTCTGCCACACCTGGTCCTGATTGACTTACACGAGCTATCGCACAACTGAAAAAAAGAGCTTTCAGCCTTTGTATAGGCCTGACCTGTATGGTAGATGGAGTAATAAAGAAGAAGAAAAGGAAGAAGAATGAAAAAGAAGAAGAAGAAGAAGAAGGAAAAAGAAGAAGAAGAAGAAGGAAAAAGAAGAAGAAGGAAAAAGAGAGAGAAGAAGAAGGAAAAAGAAGAAACAAAGAAAAAGAAGACGAAAAAAAATGGAAGAAGAAGAAGAAAAGAAAAGGAAGAAGAAGAAAAGAAAAAGAGGAAAAAGAAGAAAAAGAAGAAGAAGAAAAGAAAAGGAAGAAGAAGAAGAAAAGAAAAGGAAGAAGAAGAAAAGAAAAATAGGAAAAAAGGAAAAAGAAGAAGAAGAAAAGAAAAGGAAGAAGAAGAAAAGAAAAAGAGGAAAAAGAAGAAAAAGAAGAAGAAGAAAAGAAAAGGAAGAAGAAGAAGAAAAGAAAAGGAAGAAGAAGAAAAGAAAAAGAGGAAAAAGAAGAAAAAGAAGAAGAAGAAAAGAAAAGGAAGAAGAAGAAGAAAAGAGGAAATGGAGAAAAAGAAGAAGAAGAAAAGAAAAGGAAGAAAAGGAAAAGAAGAAGAAGAAGAAAAAAAAAGAGGAAAAAGAAGAAAAAGAAGAAGAAGAAAAGAAAAATAGGAAAAAGAAGAAAAAGAAGAAGAAGAAAAGAAAAGGAAGAAGAAGAAGAAGAAAATAAAAGGAAGAAGAAGAAAAGAAAAAGAGGAAAAAGAAGAAAAAGAAGAAAAGAAAAGGAAGAAGAAGAATTTATAACATTTGTAAAGCGCTTTTCATTATGCAATAATAAATTCAAAGTGCATAAAATAAAATTGAAATACGTTTTACAGTAAACAAAACAGATGTACCTAACCCTTAGTGTTGAGCGATTAGTGCTTTTTGAGGTCTGTTAGGTTGCGGTTGGATTATTTAAACAATGAGTGCTTTATTGAGGTCTGTTCGATTTAATTTTCGATTATTTAGGTTGAATGTTGTAACAACAGAGATTTAAACAATAAACTAAAGTCCCATTATGGTGGTGACTGTACATTACTGCTGATCACTTATTAACCATTATTCACATTCATTTACTTTAATAAAATATTTCAGTGTTGTGTTTATTACATTCGTTTTATATGATGACTTTATTTCATTCCAAGTCATCTCATTTCTATAGAGCTGCTATCTGACAACACACTATTTTAGTAGTTCTTCAAAGTAAACAAGGCATACTACTATGTCTGCTGAATGCCAACTATCAATCACTAAGATCATGTATCAAGCATTTCAAGTAGAGATACCTGCGAAGCAACAGCTGCTCTCTATATCCCCTCACGATCACGCATTCTTCTGCCTCTTCGGTTGCAGGAATTGTACAACGAATAGATTCACATACAAGGCATAAAGATTAAGTTACAAGGTATTACTGGTATTCAAAGCACACTTCCAGGCATATAGATCTCCTGAGTGGCAAATTGGTCTAAGGCCCTGCATCTCAGTGCAAGAGGTGTCACAAAGTCTCTGGTTCAAATCCAGGCTATGCTGTTCTTTGTATGACATTTAATAATTAACCAATGATATTAGGCCACTCTTGGCCATGATTACAGACACCTGTGTCTTTTGACACTACATAAACGAGTCATCCCGCAGTGTTTGTGATTATACCCTGATGAAGACAGCTCGGCTGTCGAAACGTTGGTAATTACATTTTTGCATCTGAGCTCCTAGAGTGTGCAGCTCTCTTTTATTTTCAAGTTTTCTACTCCGCTAGCCAGCGCCTCGTCTAAATAGGCGTGCGTTTCTTTTTCTTGTAGATCAAATCCAGGCTGTATCACATCTGGCTGTGATTGGGAGTCCCATATGGCGGTGCACATTTGGTCCAGCGTCCTCCCTGTACAGATACAAGTAACCACAGAGATCCTCCATCCATATAGACAGCTTCAGGGTCCTCCCTGTACAGATACAAGTAACCACGGAGATCCTCCATCCATATAGACAGCTTCAGGGTCCTCCCTGTACAGATACAAGTAACCACGGAGATCCTCCATCCATATAGACAGCTTCAGGGTCCTCCCTGTACAGATACAAGTAACCACAGAGATCCTCCATCCATATAGACAGCTTCAGGGTCCTCCCTGTACAGATACAAGTAACCACGGAGATCCTCCATCCATATAGACATCTTCAGGGTCCTCCCTGTACAGATACAAGTAACCACAGAGATCCTCCATCCATATAGACAGCTTCAGGGTCCTCCCTGTACAGATACAAGTAACCACAGAGATCCTCCATCCATATAGACAGCTTCAGTGTCCTCCCTGTACAGATACCAGTAACCACGGAGATCCTCCATCCATATAGACAGCTACAGATACAAGGGTCCTCCATCCATATAGACAGCTTCAGGGTCCTCCCTGTACAGATACAAATAACCACAGAGATCCTCCATCCATATAGACAGCTTCAGGGTCCTCCCTGTACAGATACAAGTAACCACGGAGATCCTCCATCCATATAGACAGCTTCAGGGTCCTCCCTGTACAGATACAAGTAACCACAGAGATCCTCCATCCATATAGACAGCTTCAGGGTCCTCCCTGTACAGATACAAGTAACCACAGAGATCCTCCATCCATATAGACAGCTTCAGCGTCCTCCCTGTACAGATACAAGTAACCACGGAGATCCTCCATCCATATAGACAGTATCAGGGTCCTCTGTAGAGGACACGTTTCAGATAGACACCAGATATGGTATTGTAGTATTCTGTAATAACAGCCAGTCCTCTGGATACTGTAACATAGAGATTCCCCTCAGAGAGGGAAGGGCTGACTAGTCCTTGGGCATTGTCCTTTTGTTCCTGGACCGTTTGCCATGCAAATCTAGGTGTCAGAGACCACATAAATTAGGGCCGAGCCTACAAATCCTCCCTGGACAGAAGCTGTGCAATAGAGGAAGAAACGGTCCGCACCACATGAGAGTTTCTTAGTAAGGCTTCTGTCCGACTTACAGAACCAAACTTCTACTAGTCCTTGGGCCCATGATATCAGAAGTGTCTTCTGTGGGATTGTTGACAACCTTCATCCAAGGTCAATAAAACTGAATTATTTGTTAAGAGCAGAGAGATTACATCAATTATATCACTTCTCAATATTTGATGAAACTTTAGTAAGGTCAATAGTTACTAGTTACTGTTAGGCTTTGTATGCTGGTCAGATTGGTTGGTCTGGTTTCCTCAAGTTGATCAAACATGAATCAGATGTAAATAACACTGAATGAAATGCCATCATTACAGGCGTAATTAAAGTTACACTGTAATTAAAGACAGAAGGTTCAAAAAGCCTCTCCTCTCTGGTGAGAAGTTTGCCTTGGTATGAAAACCATATTCATTAAAACAAAGCACCCTAACATGAATTCTTGAATTAGATGAATTGAGCCAGAACATAATAATAACACAATACTAGAAGTAAAAAGCAATGTTCTGTTAAACAGTTGGATAACAACATTAAAGCCATGTTCTGTAAAAACAGTTGATTTAACCATGTGCGCCACATCAACATCAATCTGATCTCTTGCAGATCCACATCAGTCATGTTGTCTAGCATTGTGTTTGACAACCAACGGAGATCAATTCAATTCAATGTGGTCACGTCAAAATGGTTGGAATTGTTTCGGCATAATCTAAAACAAGACATTTATCTGTGTGTTAGTACGCATGTCAGTATAATTTTTAAGCACAACGTTGGGTTATTCTCATGACCAGACAGAGACATTCAACAAGTAAAACATGGAACGTAGAAGACATGGAACATAGAACAAATGGAACATAGAACACATGGAACATAGAACACATGGAATATAGAACATAGAACTTTCCAAAGCTTTCCATAGAACACATGGAACATTGAACACATGGAACATTGAACACATGGAACATATCATGTACAAACATAGGCCTATATGGGACAAAGTAAAGAAGTTGCCTTGGCGAAGGACTTCTATCAAAGTCAGTTGGGAATCATAGTCTACCATTAAAAATGCATTAAAATCTACTTTCATATTGACAGGTGAGTTTGGTATGAAAAACCATCCAGGCAAACGTCATTCCCTTTTATAGTGCAGATAAAAGGGACGTCGAGCCTAAGCTAAGAAATGCATCCAAGGAATCAGCTTTCCATAGCGTCAGTGATGAGCTAAAATGCTACAAAAATAATCAACATGCATAGGTTGATGCATAAAAAGTTAAAATATGAAATCGAATCGGACATGTCATATTTGCTGTGAAAGGGAAAAGAGTCGATCACCATTACAAAAAGCTAATAAATGTAAACTCCTATCAATGACCTAAAACCATCCTGTCTAGTCCATCTAAATAGTTACTGGCTAGCATAGCGCATCTAGCTAGCCACTGGCTAGCATAGCCCATCTAGCTAGCCAGTGGCTAGCATAGCCCATCTAGCTAGCCAGTGGCTAGCAGAAGGGTGGGACAAAACCCACAGCTCACACACATCTTCTGTCTCGTTTAGTCCCGCTCTTCCTCTCTAATGTACCTGCACCTCATGACACTCACCTGGACTCCATCACCTCCTTGATGATCTTCCCTCTATCTGTCACTCCCCCGTTGGTTCTTTCCTCAGGCGCTATTGACTCTGTTTCTGTTTCATGTCTGTGTGCTTTTCGCATTTCTTGTTTTGTACTACATTCTAGTTATTGTTAAATTGGCAGTCCTTGTACTCGCTTCCCGACTCCCAGCGTACACAATACATCTTCACACATCAGATGGACTTGACAATGAGCATAGGAATGTAAATCACACTCTGCAATCTAAGACAACCGATTGCCACACACGTTTAAAAGGGTGAAATGTTATAAACATATGTTTGAGATGACATTGTCGCAGCCTACCCGGTTATGTTAGAATTACAGTTAGTCTGAGCATCTGAGCTGTCAAGCCACTGGATGTTGTGTTTAAAACATTGGGGTGGAGGCTGCACCATTTCTCAAACAAGTCAGCATCTTTCTCAAAGAGGGTTTACAGGATAATTTGCTCTATAATTACCCACTCATACCACCCATTGAGAGGATTTCTATACCTTGTAATCGCTAAAGTTGAAACAACCAAGTCAACCATAGCATAATAAACACCCTCCTTTCCAAAAAACACTAGTCTGTCCAGTGATCGCTTTGTCGGTTAAAACATGCAATTCATGTTAACTTCTTGGTGACATGGGGCAGTATTTTCACGTCCGGATGAAATGCATGCCCAAATTCAACTGCCTGCTACTCATCCGCAGAAGATAAGATGTGCAAATTATTAGTTGATTTGGATAGAAAACACTCTGAAGTTTGTAATACTGTTTGAATCATGTCTGTGAGTATAACAGAACTTATTTAGCAGGCGAAACACCAAGGACAAACCATTCAGATTTTTTTTTGAGGTCACTCTCTTTTCAATGGGTTTTCATTGGGAATCGAGATTTCTATGGGACCTTCCTGCAGTTCCTACCGCTTCCACTGGATGTCACCAGTCTTTAGAAATTGGTTGTGTAATGAAGAAGTAGCCCTGTTCAGAATGAGGGTCACTTGTAGTGTACTTTTATATAGGGGGGGGGGGGGTAGCCCAGTGGCTAGAGTGTTGGGCTAGCAACCAGAAGGTTACAAGCTCGAATCCCCGAGCTGACAAGGTACAAACCTGTCGTTCTGCCCCTGAACAGGCATTTAACCCACTGTTCATAGGCCGTCATTGAAAATAAGAATTTGTTCTTAACTGACTTAACTAGTGAAAAAAAAAATAGAGTTGTGTGACCAGAAAGCTAGCAAACTTTTGTTTTCCCCCTGTATTGAACACAAATAATCCCGTCTTCAATTTTATCGATTATTTACGTTAAAAAATACCTGAAGTTTGTCGTGGCAGAATCAGAATTATTTAGGTAACATTTATAAATAAAATGTTTTATATATTTCATTTCATGCTTATGTGAGATATGTCATTAGAATGTCTATTTTTGGATAATACTGTTGGCCGGTTGCAGTTATCTGTTCTCTGTCAGGGTTCAGTAACTTGGGCCGCAGAGAGGGGAGAGGTCAAGCTTGTCTTCATATGTAAACATGTCTTTTAAGCCATGTTAAGTGATGATTGAGGGGGAACCAATTATCTCTTGGCTCCACAATGTCTGTGTGCCAGTTACTGTGTCTCCGTGAGCTTGTCCAGAATGGGAGTGTCTAAAATGACAATTGATATATATCCTAATGTCTTGGTACTATGTTGTACCAAGAACGAGATGTAGAACCTCGTTTTAGGAGAGCAAACTGAACGATAATTTATAGCTGACGCTGTCTGGCTATGGAATACTCCTCTCTCAAGTAAAGTCTTCCTTTGTAATGTTTCTAAGATCTGTTATTCGTCATGTGAGTTGAGAGGGGAGTGTCTTGGTTATAAATGATACGAAGAACTGTTTTGTAAGCACTCTCAGAGAATTCATTTATAGACACTGAATTGATCTGAGAGTCACAGGGTTGTAATGGAGCTCATATAATTAAAGATGGACTTTATGATAACTCTGACTTGTGTGTGGTTTGCTCTCAAGATTTGGTAAATACAGGAAATTTCCACTACAAGTTGTATTACAAAAGTAGTTTGAAATGTTTTGGCAAAATTTGGATATATATCGATGGAATTAATCGAACAAAAGGACGATTTGTGATGTTTATGGGACATTTTGGAGTGCCAACAAAAGAAGCTCGTCAAAGGTAAGGCATGAATTATATTTTTATTTCTGTGTTTTGTGTCGAGCCTGCATGTTTGAAATATGCTTTTCTCTCTTTGTTTACGGAGGTGCTATTCTCAGAAAATAGCATTGTTTGCTTTCGCCGAAAAGCCTTTTTGAAATCTGACATGTTGGCTGGATTCACAACAAGTGTATCTTTAATTTGCTATCTTGATGTGTGATTTAATGAAAGTTAGAATTTTATAGTCATTTATTTGAATTTGGCGCTCTGCATTTTCCCTGGCTTTTGGCCAGGTGGGATGCTAGCGTCTCACTTATCCTAGAGAGGTTAAAAAACAAGAATCAGAATTAATGAATAGGAAGCTCTGTATCCTGTCTGGTCGCTAGAGAGAGGCATGGATTCGGCCGCCTCTAGTTAGGCTACAGACGAGTCCTATTCAAGCTTCCTGATTCCAGCTTACATGCAACAACTAAAGCCGGAAGCACCAGTGACTTGGTCAATAAAGAAGTGCTCAGATGAAGCAGATGCTAAGCTACAGGACTGTTTTGTTAGCACAGACTGGAATATGTTCCCGGAGTCTTCCGATGGCATTGAGGAATACACCACATCAGTCACTGGCTTCATCAATAGGTGTATCGATGAAGTCGTCCCCACAGTGAACGTAAGTACATGCCCCAACCAGAAGCCGTGGATTACAGGCAACATCCACACAGAGCTAAATGTTTCATGGAGCAGGACTCTATAAGAAATCCCTCTCGGCCCTCTGATGAACCATCAAACAGGCAAAGCTATTACGTACTACAAAGGGAAGCACAGCTGTGAGCTACCCAGTGACAGGAGCCTACCAGACAAGCTAAATTTGTTCTATGCTCACTTCGAGGCTAGCAACACTGAAGCATGCATGAGAGCATCAGCTCTTCCAGACGACTGTGTGATCACACTCTCCTTAGCTGATGTGAGTAAGACAGGTGAACATTCAAAAGACCGCAGGGCCAGACAAATTACCAGGATGTGTACTCTGAGCACGCACTGACCAACCTAACAAGTGTCTACACTGACATTTTCAACCTGTTCCTGACTGAGTCTGTAATAACAACTTGTTTCAAGCAGACCACCATAGTCCCTGTGCCCAAGAACACTAAGGTAACCTGCCTAAATGACTACCAGGCCATAGCACTCACTGCTGTAGCCATGAAGTGCTTTGAAAGGCTGGTCATGGCTCACATCAACACCATTATCCCAGACACCCTGGACCCTCTCCAATTTGCATGCCGCATTGTCACGACTTCCGCCGAGGTTGGCTCTCCTGCCCGTTCAGGCGGTGCTCGGCGGTCGTCGGCACCGTCCTACTAGCCACTACCGATCCCTTTTCGTGTATCTGTTGGTTTTTGTCTGATTGGTTTCACCTGTGTGCTGTTTAGTTTATTAGTGTCTGTATATAATGTAGGTTGTCCCGCCCTTGTTTTGTGCGGGATTGTTTATGTGTCATCTATTGTCTGTCGGTGTATCTTGTGTTCTTATTCTCCGGTTCGTCTTTTATCCTGTGTTGGATTATTCACCCTGTGTGTATTTGGGTTGACCGTGTTTCTTGTTCACCGGAGAATAAAACTATCTGCTCTCTGCGCCTGATTCCACCCACCTTGATTAGACGTGACACGCACCAACAGATCCACAGATGATGCAATCTCTATTCTACTCCACACTGCCCTTTCCCACCTGGACAAAAGGAACACCTACGTGAGAATGCTATTCATTGACTACAGCTCAGCGTTCAACACCATAGTGCCCACGATTAAAAAGCTAAAAGCTCATCATTAAGGTAAGGACTAATCTCCTCTCTCTGCAACTGGATCCAAGACGTCCTGACAGGCCGCCCCCCAGGTGGTAGGGGCAGGGAACAACACATCCGCCACGCTGATCCTCAACATGGGGGCCCCTCAGGGGTGCGTGCTCAGTCTCCTTCTGTACTCCCTATTCACCATCATTAAATTTGCCAATGACACAACAGCGGTAGGCCTGATCACCGACAACAACGAGACAGCCTATAGGGAGGAAATCAGAGATCTGACCATGTGGTGCAAGGAAAACAACCTCTCCCTCAACGTGATCAAGGCATAGGAGATGATTGTAGACTAGAGGATATGGAGGACCGAGCATGCCCCCATTCTCATCGACGGGGCTGCAGTGGAGCAGGTTGAGAGATTCAAGTTCTTTGGCGTCCACATCACCAACAAACTATCATGATCCAAACACACCAAGAAGAAGAAGGCACGACATAGCATATTCCCCCTCAGGAGACTGAAAAGATTTGGCCTGGATCCCCAGATCCTCAAAAAGTTATACGGCTGCACCATTGAGAGCATCCTGACTGGTTGCATCACTTGCTGGTATGGCAACTGCAAGGCCTCCGACCGCAAGGCACTACAGAGGGTAGTGCATACAGCCTAGTACATCACTGGGGCCAAGCTTCCTGTCATCCAGGACCTCTATACCAGGTAGTGTCAGAGGAAGGCCCTAAATATTGTCAAAGACTCCAGTCACCGTAGTCAAGCGGAACCGGAGAGCCAAGTTGAGGTCCAAAAGGCTTTTTAACATCTTCTACCCCCAAGCCGTAAGACTCTTGAACAGCTAATCAAATGGCTACCCAGACAATTTGCATTGCCCCCCCCCACCCCCTCTTTTACGCTGCTGCTACTCTCTATTTATTATCTATGCATTGTCACTTTGACTCTACCTACATGTACATAATACCTCAATTACCTCGACGAACCGGTGCTCCCGCACATTGACTCTGTACCGGTACCCCCTGTATATAGCCTCACTACAGTTATTTTACTGCTGCTGATTAATTATTTGTTACATTTATTTATTACTAATCTATTATTTACTTAACACTTATTTTTCTTAAAACTCCAATGTTGGTTAAGGGCTTTTAAGTACGCATTTTGCTGTAAAGTGTAACCTGTTGTGTCATGCACATCTACCAAATAAAATTAGATTTGATACATTTGCTCTGTCTAGTTCTAGACACATAAAGAAAGGTGGATTCCCGAATTCCAAGGGTCCAACAGCGATGCAAGATGGCCCATCCTGTTACAGGCAGTACATTGACGTATAGACCTTGGCTGATTTGCCTGGGGGGACGACCACTCCCCAGATCCCAAAAACATTTCATGACATTTCCTGTTTGTTTGCAGTGAGTACCCCATTTAGTATGATGTTTAGGGATGACATATGTAGATGCAACAGAACATGCCTGGTTAGGATATCCTGTCCTAGATTCAATATTAGTAGCCCATGTAACAATTCCTTGGAATGTGATATCTGCAGGACCCCCAAATCAAACACTTTACTCATGTGAGAGCCTGAGTTGCGTGTTAGCATAGTCCGTTGCATGTCATTGTCACGTGATGGTGTTTCATGGCCAGAATATTCATAGAAACGTTTCCACAGTTGCTTTGCATATTGCATATTGCTTACAGGCCATGACCCTAGTCCAGTCTACATGAGATGGACCCCGAAGAGCAAGTTAGTTTGCTTTGCTTTCATTGTCAAACAGCTGTTTGACAATTGTGCCCTCCTTGAAATCATTCGTGGCTCTGTGGACAATTTCACTTGGAATCTGGAGCTTAAATACTTGCCATACATCTTGCATGTCAAGACTACACGGGTTGTGCTGGGTCTTCAGCCATTTCCAGCATAGTGTGAATGGAGATTTCACTGGGAATAGTACAATATGAATTTGAGTGAGAGGAAGCCTCACTGCATGATAACCTGCTCGAAATGACAGACTCTGCGCCTGCATTGTTTTTCTATTTCCTAATGACTGAAACATGAGTAGCTACTGACCTAAATCGGCTCGCTAGTCTAGGAGGAGTGCGACAGCGGCTGTGAGTTCAAATGATGTGCGTTTTGGAGTACAGCTATGCTCTCCACATTCTCCTGAAAAGCCAACACCACTATCGATGTCTGGAATGTCCCCAGAGCCTGAATGGTCAGCAGGGCTGTGGGCCCTGTGCTCTGTCCCCAGAGCCTGAATGGTCAGCAGGGCTGTGGGCCCTGTGCTCTGTCCCCAGTGCCTGAATGGTCAGCAGGGCTGTGGGCCCTGTGCTCTGTCCCCAGAGCCTGAATGGTTCAGCAGGGCTGTAGGCCTGTGCTCTGTCCCCAGAGCCTGAATGGTTCAGCAGGGCTGTGGGCCCTGTGCTCTGTCCCCAGAGCCTGAATGGTCAGCAGGGCTGTGGGCCCTGTGCTCTGTCCCCAGAGCCTGAATGGTCAGCAGGGCTGTGGGCCCTGTGCTCTGTCCCCAGAGCCTGAATGGTTCAGCAGGGCTGTGGGCCCTGTGCTCTGTCCCCAGAGCCTGAATGGTCAGCAGGGCTGTGGGCCCTGTGCTCTGTCCCCAGAGCCTGAATGGTTCAGCAGGGCTGTGGGCCTGTGCTCTGTCCCCAGAGCCTGAATGGTCAGCAGGGCTGTGGGCCCTATGCTCTGTCCCCAGAGCTTGAATGGTCAGCAGGGCTGTAGGCCTGTGCTCTGTCCCCAGAGCCTGAATGGTCAGCAGGGCTGTGGGCCCTGTGCTCTGTCCCCAGAGCCTGAATGGTCAGCAGGGCTGTGGGCCCTGTGCTCTGTCCCCAGAGCCTGAATGGTCAGCAGGGCTGTGGGCCCTGTGCTCTGTCCCCAGAGCTTGAATGGTCAGCAGGGCTGTGGGCCCTGTGCTCTGTCCCCAGAGCCTGAATGGTTCAGCAGGGCTATGGGCCTTGTGCTCTGTCCCCAGTGCCTGAATGGTTCAGCAGGGCTGTGGGCCCTGTGCTCTGTCCCCAGAGCCTGAATGGTTCAGCAGGGCTGTAGGCCTGTGCTCTGTCCCCAGAGCCTGAATGGTCAGCGGGGCTGTGGGCCCTGTGCTCTGTCCCCAGAGCCTGAATGGTCAGCAGGGCTGTGGGCCCTGTGCTCTGTCCCCAGAGCTTGAATGGTCAGCAGGGCTGTGGGCCCTGTGCTCTGTCCCCAGAGCCTGAATGGTTCAGCAGGGCTATGGGCCTTGTGCTCTGTCCCCAGAGCCTGAATGGTTCAGCAGGGCTGTGGGCCCTGTGCTCTGTCCCCAGAGCCTGAATGGTTCAGCAGGGCTGTGGGCCCTGTGCTCTGTCCCCAGAGCCTGAATGGTCAGCAGGGCTATGGGCCCTGTGCTCTGTCCCCAGAGCCTGAATGGTCAGCATGGGCCCTGTGCTCTGTCCCCAGAGCTTGAATGGTCAGCAGGGCTGTGGGCCCTGTGCTCTGTCCCCAGAGCCTGAATGGTTCAGCAGGGCTATGGGCCCTGTGCTCTGTCCCCAGAGCCTGAATGGTTCAGCAGGGCTGTGGGCCCTGTGCTCTGTCCCCAGAGCCTGAATGGTTCAGCAGGGCTATGAGGCCTGTGCTCTGTCCCCAGAGCCTGAATGGTTCAGCAGGGCTGTGGGCCCTGTGCTCTGTCCCCAGAGCCTGAATGGTCAGCAGGGCTATGGGCCCCGTGCTCTGTCCCCAGAGCCTGAATGGTTCAGCAGGGCTGTGGGCCCTGTGCTCTGTCCCCAGAGCCTGAATGGTCAGCAGGGCTATGGGCCTTGTGCTCTGTCCCCAGTGCCTGAATGGTTCAGCAGGGCTGTGGGCCCTGTGCTCTGTCCCCAGAGCCTGAATGGTCAGCAGGGCTGTGGGCCCTGTGCTCTGTCCCCAGAGCCTGAATGGTCAGCAGGGCTGTGGGCCCTGTGCTCTGTCCCCAGAGCTTGAATGGTCAGCAGGGCTGTGGGCCCTGTGCTCTGTCCCCAGAGCCTGAATGGTTCAGCAGGGCTATGGGCCTTGTGCTCTGTCCCCAGTGCCTGAATGGTTCAGCAGGGCTGTGGGCCCTGTGCTCTGTCCCCAGAGCCTGAATGGTTCAGCAGGGCTGTAGGCCTGTGCTCTGTCCCCAGAGCCTGAATGGTCAGCGGGGCTGTGGGCCCTGTGCTCTGTCCCCAGAGCCTGAATGGTCAGCAGGGCTGTGGGCCCTGTGCTCTGTCCCCAGAGCTTGAATGGTCAGCAGGGCTGTGGGCCCTGTGCTCTGTCCCCAGAGCCTGAATGGTTCAGCAGGGCTATGGGCCTTGTGCTCTGTCCCCAGTGCCTGAATGGTTCAGCAGGGCTGTGGGCCCTGTGCTCTGTCCCCAGAGCCTGAATGGTTCAGCAGGGCTGTAGGCCTGTGCTCTGTCCCCAGAGCCTGAATGGTCAGCGGGGCTGTGGGCCCTGTGCTCTGTCCCCAGAGCCTGAATGGTCAGCAGGGCTGTGGGCCCTGTGCTCTGTCCCCAGAGCTTGAATGGTCAGCAGGGCTGTGGGCCCTGTGCTCTGTCCCCAGAGCCTGAATGGTTCAGCAGGGCTATGGGCCTTGTGCTCTGTCCCCAGTGCCTGAATGGTTCAGCAGGGCTGTGGGCCCTGTGCTCTGTCCCCAGAGCCTGAATGGTTCAGCAGGGCTGTAGGCCTGTGCTCTGTCCCCAGAGCCTGAATGGTCAGCGGGGCTGTGGGCCCTGTGCTCTGTCCCCAGAGCCTGAATGGTCAGCAGGGCTGTGGGCCCTGTGCTCTGTCCCCAGAGCTTGAATGGTCAGCAGGGCTGTGGGCCCTGTGCTCTGTCCCCAGAGCCTGAATGGTTCAGCAGGGCTATGGGCCTTGTGCTCTGTCCCCAGTGCCTGAATGGTTCAGCAGGGCTGTGGGCCCTGTGCTCTGTCCCCAGAGCCTGAATGGTCAGCAGGGCTGTGGGCCCTGTGCTCTGTCCCCAGAGCCTGAATGGTCAGCAGGGCTGTGGGCCCTGTGCTCTGTCCCCAGAGCTTGAATGGTCAGCAGGGCTGTGGGCCCTGTGCTCTGTCCCCAGAGCCTGAATGGTTCAGCAGGGCTATGGGCCTTGTGCTCTGTCCCCAGTGCCTGAATGGTTCAGCAGGGCTGTGGGCCCTGTGCTCTGTCCCCAGAGCCTGAATGGTTCAGCAGGGCTGTAGGCCTGTGCTCTGTCCCCAGAGCCTGAATGGTCAGCGGGGCTGTGGGCCCTGTGCTCTGTCCCCAGAGCCTGAATGGTCAGCAGGGCTGTGGGCCCTGTGCTCTGTCCCCAGAGCTTGAATGGTCAGCAGGGCTGTGGGCCCTGTGCTCTGTCCCCAGAGCCTGAATGGTTCAGCAGGGCTATGGGCCTTGTGCTCTGTCCCCAGTGCCTGAATGGTTCAGCAGGGCTGTGGGCCCTGTGCTCTGTCCCCAGAGCCTGAATGGTTCAGCAGGGCTGTAGGCCTGTGCTCTGTCCCCAGAGCCTGAATGGTCAGCGGGGCTGTGGGCCCTGTGCTCTGTCCCCAGAGCCTGAATGGTCAGCAGGGCTGTGGGCCCTGTGCTCTGTCCCCAGAGCTTGAATGGTCAGCAGGGCTGTGGGCCCTGTGCTCTGTCCCCAGAGCCTGAATGGTTCAGCAGGGCTGTGGGCCCTGTGCTCTGTCCCCAGAGCCTGAATGGTTCAGCAGGGCTGTGGGACCTGTGCTCTGTCCACAGAGCCTGAATGGTTCAGCAGGGCTGTAGGCCTGTGCCCTGTCCCCAGAGCCTGAATGGTTCAGCAGGGCTGTGGGACATGTGCTCTGTCCCCAGAGCCTGAATGGTCAGCAGGGCTGTGGACCCTGTGCTCTGTCCCCAGAGCCTGAATGGTTCAGCAGGGCTATGGGCCTTGTGCTCTGTCCCCAGTGCCTGCATGGTTCAGCAGGGCTGTGGGCCCTGTGCTCTGTCCCCAGAGCCTGAATGGTCAGCAGGGCTGTGGGCCCTGTGCTCTGTCCCCAGAGCTTGAATGGTCAGCAGGGCTGTTGGACCTGTGCTCTGTCCCCAGAGCCTGAATGGTTCAGCAGGGCTATGGGCCTTGTGCTCTGTCCCCAGTGCCTGAATGGTTCAGCAGGGCTGTGGGCCCTGTGCTCTGTCCCCAGAGCCTGAATGGTTCAGCAGGGCTGTAGGCCTGTGCTCTGTCCCCAGAGCCTGAATGGTCAGCGGGGCTGTGGGCCCTGTGCTCTGTCCCCAGAGCCTGAATGGTCAGCAGGGCTGTGGGCCCTGTGCTCTGTCCCCAGAGCTTGAATGGTCAGCAGGGCTGTGGGCCCTGTGCTCTGTCCCCAGAGCCTGAATGGTTCAGCAGGGCTATGGGCCTTGTGCTCTGTCCCCAGTGCCTGAATGGTTCAGCAGGGCTGTGGGCCCTGTGCTCTGTCCCCAGAGCCTGAATGGTTCAGCAGGGCTGTAGGCCTGTGCTCTGTCCCCAGAGCCTGAATGGTTCAGCAGGGCTGTGGGCCCTGTGCTCTGTCCCCAGAGCTTGAATGGTCAGCAGGGCTGTAGGCCTGTGCTCTGTCCCCAGAGCCTGAATGGTCAGCAGGGCTGTGGGCCCTATGCTCTGTCCCCAGAGCTTGAATGGTCAGCAGGGCTGTAGGCCTGTGCTCTGTCCCCAGAGCCTGAATGGTCAGCAGGGCTGTGGGCCCTGTGCTCTGTCCCCAGAGCCTGAATGGTCAGCAGGGCTGTGGGCCCTGTGCTCTGTCCCCAGAGCCTGAATGGTCAGCAGGGCTGTGGGCCCTGTGCTCTGTCCCCAGAGCTTGAATGGTCAGCAGGGCTGTGGGCCCTGTGCTCTGTCCCCAGAGCCTGAATGGTTCAGCAGGGCTATGGGCCTTGTGCTCTGTCCCCAGTGCCTGAATGGTTCAGCAGGGCTGTGGGCCCTGTGCTCTGTCCCCAGAGCCTGAATGGTTCAGCAGGGCTGTAGGCCTGTGCTCTGTCCCCAGAGCCTGAATGGTCAGCGGGGCTGTGGGCCCTGTGCTCTGTCCCCAGAGCCTGAATGGTCAGCAGGGCTGTGGGCCCTGTGCTCTGTCCCCAGAGCTTGAATGGTCAGCAGGGCTGTGGGCCCTGTGCTCTGTCCCCAGAGCCTGAATGGTTCAGCAGGGCTATGGGCCTTGTGCTCTGTCCCCAGTGCCTGAATGGTTCAGCAGGGCTGTGGGCCCTGTGCTCTGTCCCCAGAGCCTGAATGGTTCAGCAGGGCTGTAGGCCTGTGCTCTGTCCCCAGAGCCTGAATGGTCAGCGGGGCTGTGGGCCCTGTGCTCTGTCCCCAGAGCCTGAATGGTCAGCAGGGCTGTGGGCCCTGTGCTCTGTCCCCAGAGCTTGAATGGTCAGCAGGGCTGTGGGCCCTGTGCTCTGTCCCCAGAGCCTGAATGGTTCAGCAGGGCTATGGGCCTTGTGCTCTGTCCCCAGTGCCTGAATGGTTCAGCAGGGCTGTGGGCCCTGTGCTCTGTCCCCAGAGCCTGAATGGTTCAGCAGGGCTGTAGGCCTGTGCTCTGTCCCCAGAGCCTGAATGGTCAGCGGGGCTGTGGGCCCTGTGCTCTGTCCCCAGAGCCTGAATGGTCAGCAGGGCTGTGGGCCCTGTGCTCTGTCCCCAGAGCTTGAATGGTCAGCAGGGATGTGGGCCCTGTGCTCTGTCCCCAGAGCCTGAATGGTTCAGCAGGGCTATGGGCCTTGTGCTCTGTCCCCAGTGCCTGAATGGTTCAGCAGGGCTGTGGGCCCTGTGCTCTGTCCCCAGAGCCTGAATGGTCAGCAGGGCTGTGGGCCCTGTGCTCTGTCCCCAGAGCCTGAATGGTCAGCAGGGCTGTGGGCCCTGTGCTCTGTCCCCAGAGCTTGAATGGTCAGCAGGGCTGTGGGCCCTGTGCTCTGTCCCCAGAGCCTGAATGGTTCAGCAGGGCTATGGGCCTTGTGCTCTGTCCCCAGTGCCTGAATGGTTCAGCAGGGCTGTGGGCCCTGTGCTCTGTCCCCAGAGCCTGAATGGTTCAGCAGGGCTGTAGGCCTGTGCTCTGTCCCCAGAGCCTGAATGGTCAGCGGGGCTGTGGGCCCTGTGCTCTGTCCCCAGAGCCTGAATGGTCAGCAGGGCTGTGGGCCCTGTGCTCTGTCCCCAGAGCTTGAATGGTCAGCAGGGCTGTGGGCCCTGTGCTCTGTCCCCAGAGCCTGAATGGTTCAGCAGGGCTATGGGCCTTGTGCTCTGTCCCCAGTGCCTGAATGGTTCAGCAGGGCTGTGGGCCCTGTGCTCTGTCCCCAGAGCCTGAATGGTTCAGCAGGGCTGTAGGCCTGTGCTCTGTCCCCAGAGCCTGAATGGTCAGCGGGGCTGTGGGCCCTGTGCTCTGTCCCCAGAGCCTGAATGGTCAGCAGGGCTGTGGGCCCTGTGCTCTGTCCCCAGAGCTTGAATGGTCAGCAGGGCTGTGGGCCCTGTGCTCTGTCCCCAGAGCCTGAATGGTTCAGCAGGGCTATGGGCCTTGTGCTCTGTCCCCAGTGCCTGAATGGTTCAGCAGGGCTGTGGGCCCTGTGCTCTGTCCCCAGAGCCTGAATGGTTCAGCAGGGCTGTAGGCCTGTGCTCTGTCCCCAGAGCCTGAATGGTCAGCGGGGCTGTGGGCCCTGTGCTCTGTCCCCAGAGCCTGAATGGTCAGCAGGGCTGTGGGCCCTGTGCTCTGTCCCCAGAGCTTGAATGGTCAGCAGGGCTGTGGGCCCTGTGCTCTGTCCCCAGAGCCTGAATGGTTCAGCAGGGCTATGGGCCTTGTGCTCTGTCCCCAGTGCCTGAATGGTTCAGCAGGGCTGTGGGCCCTGTGCTCTGTCCCCAGAGCCTGAATGGTCAGCAGGGCTGTGGGCCCTGTGCTCTGTCCCCAGAGCCTGAATGGTCAGCAGGGCTGTGGGCCCTGTGCTCTGTCCCCAGAGCTTGAATGGTCAGCAGGGCTGTGGGCCCTGTGCTCTGTCCCCAGAGCCTGAATGGTTCAGCAGGGCTATGGGCCTTGTGCTCTGTCCCCAGTGCCTGAATGGTTCAGCAGGGCTGTGGGCCCTGTGCTCTGTCCCCAGAGCCTGAATGGTTCAGCAGGGCTGTGGGCCTGTGCTCTGTCCCCAGAGCCTGAATGGTCAGCGGGGCTGTGGGCCCTGTGCTCTGTCCCCAGAGCCTGAATGGTCAGCAGGGCTGTGGGCCCTGTGCTCTGTCCCCAGAGCTTGAATGGTCAGCAGGGCTGTGGGCCCTGTGCTCTGTCCCCAGAGCCTGAATGGTTCAGCAGGGCTATGGGCCTTGTGCTCTGTCCCCAGTGCCTGAATGGTTCAGCAGGGCTGTGGGCCCTGTGCTCTGTCCCCAGAGCCTGAATGGTTCAGCAGGGCTGTAGGCCTGTGCTCTGTCCCCAGAGCCTGAATGGTCAGCGGGGCTGTGGGCCCTGTGCTCTGTCCCCAGAGCCTGAATGGTCAGCAGGGCTGTGGGCCCTGTGCTCTGTCCCCAGAGCTTGAATGGTCAGCAGGGCTGTGGGCCCTGTGCTCTGTCCCCAGAGCCTGAATGGTTCAGCAGGGCTATGGGCCTTGTGCTCTGTCCCCAGTGCCTGAATGGTTCAGCAGGGCTGTGGGCCCTGTGCTCTGTCCCCAGAGCCTGAATGGTTCAGCAGGGCTGTAGGCCTGTGCTCTGTCCCCAGAGCCTGAATGGTTCAGCAGGGCTGTGGGCCCTGTGCTCTGTCCCCAGAGCTTGAATGGTCAGCAGGGCTGGGCCCTGTGCTCTGTCCCCAGAGCATGAATGGTTCAGCAGGGCTATGGGCCTTGTGCTCTGTCCCCAGTGCCTGCATGGTTCAGCAGGGCTGTGGGCCCTGTGCTCTGTCCCCAGAGCCTGAATGGTCAGCAGGGCTGTGGGCCCTGTGCTCTGTCCCCAGAGCTTGAATGGTCAGCAGGGCTGTGGGCCCTGTGCTCTGTCCCCAGAGCCTGAATGGTTCAGCAGGGCTATGGGCCTTGTGCTCTGTCCCCAGTGCCTGAATGGTTCAGCAGGGCTGTGGGCCCTGTGCTCTGTCCCCAGAGCCTGAATGGTTCAGCAGGGCTGTAGGCCTGTGCTCTGTCCCCAGAGCCTGAATGGTCAGCGGGGCTGTGGGCCCTGTGCTCTGTCCCCAGAGCCTGAATGGTCAGCAGGGCTGTGGGCCCTGTGCTCTGTCCCCAGAGCTTGAATGGTCAGCAGGGCTGTGGGCCCTGTGCTCTGTCCCCAGAGCCTGAATGGTTCAGCAGGGCTATGGGCCTTGTGCTCTGTCCCCAGTGCCTGAATGGTTCAGCAGGGCTGTGGGCCCTGTGCTCTGTCCCCAGAGCCTGAATGGTTCAGCAGGGCTGTAGGCCTGTGCTCTGTCCCCAGAGCCTGAATGGTTCAGCAGGGCTGTGGGCCCTGTGCTCTGTCCCCAGAGCTTGAATGGTCAGCAGGGCTGTGGGCCCTGTGCTCTGTCCCCAGAGCATGAATGGTTCAGCAGGGCTATGGGCCTTGTGCTCTGTCCCCAGTGCCTGCATGGTTCAGCAGGGCTGTAGGCCTGTGCTCTGTCCCCAGAGCTGAATGTCAGCAGGGCCCTGTGCTCTGTCCCCAGAGCCTGAATGGTTCAGCAGGGCTGTAGGCCTGTGCCCTGTCCCCAGAGCCTGAATGGTTCAGCAGGGCTGTGGGCCCGTGCTCTGTCCCCAGAGCTTGAATGATCAGCAGGGCTGTGGGACATGTGCTCTGTCCCCAGAGCCTGAATGGTCAGCAGGGCTGTGGGCCCTGTGCTCTGTCCCCAGAGCCTGAATGGTCAGCAGGGCTGTGGGCCCTGTGCTCTGTCCCCAGAGCCTGAATGGTTCAGCAGGGCTGTGGGACCTGTGCTCTGTCCCCAGAGCCTGAATGGTTCAGCAGGGCTGTGGGCCCTGTGCTCTGTCCCCAGAGCCTGAATGGTTCAGCAGGGCTGTGGGCCCTGTGCTCTGTCCCCAGAGCCTGAATGGTTCAGCAGGGCTATGGGCCCTGTGCTCTGTCCCCAGAGCCTGAATGGTTCAGCAGGGCTATGGGCCCCGTGCTCTGTCCCCAGAGCCTGAATGGTTCAGCAGGGCTGTGGGCCCGTGCTCTGTCCCCAGAGCCTGAATGGTTCAGCAGGGCTATGGGCCCTGTGCTCTGTCCCCAGAGCCTGAATGGTTCAGCAGGGCTATGGGCCCTGTGCTCTGTCCCCAGAGCCTGAATGGTTCAGCAGGGCTGTGGGCCCCGTGCTCTGTCCCCAGAGCCTGAATGGTTCAGCAGGGCTATGGGCCCCGTGCTCTGACCCCAGAGCCTGAATGGTTCAGCAGGGCTGTGGGCCCCGTGCTCTGTCCCCAGTGCCTGAATGGTTCAG
>NC_088238.1:58061315-58078815 GCF_036934945.1 Oncorhynchus masou masou
TCACCTCCATTACATCATCACCTCCATTACATCATCACCCCATTACATCACCTCCTCCATTACATCATCACCTCCATTACATCATCACCCCCATTACATCACCTCCTCCATTACATCACCTCCTCCATTACATCATCACCTCCATTACATCATCACCTCCATTACATCATCACCTCCATTACATCATCACCCCATTACATCATCACATCCATTACATCATCACCTCCAGTACATCATCACCTCCATTACATCATCACCCCATTACATCACCTCCTCCATTACATCACCACCTCCATTACATCATCACCTCCAATACATCATCACCCCCATTACATCACCTCCTCCATTACATCATCACCTCCATTACATCATCACCCCCATTACATCACCTCCTCCATTACATCACCTCCTCCATTACATTATCACCTCCATTACATCATCACCCCCATTACATCATCACCTCCATTACATCATCACCCCATTACATCATCACATCCATTACATCATCACCTCCAGTACATCATCACATCCATTACATCACTCCTCCATTACATCATCACCTCCATTACGTCATCACCTCCAATACATCATCACCTCCATTACATCATCACCCCATTACATCACCTCCTCCATTACATCACCTCCTCCATTACATCATCACCTCCATTACAACATCGCCTCCAATACATCATCACCTCCATTACATCATCACCCCCATTACATCACCTCCTCCATTACATCATCACATCCATTACATCATCACCTCCATTACATCATCACCTCCATTACATCATCGCATCCATTACATCATCACCTCCATTACATCATTACCCCCATTACATCATCACCTCCATTACATCATTACCTCCATTACATCATCACCTCCACCACAGCATCACTCCCATTACATTATCACCCCATTACATCATCACATCCATTACATCATCACCTCCATTACATCATCACCTCCATTACATCACCTCCTCCATTACATCATCACCTCCATTACATCATCACCCCCATTACATCACCTCCTCCATTACATCATCACCTCCATTACAGCATCACCTCCATTACAGCATCACCCCCATTACATCATCACCTCCATTTACATCACCTCCATTACATCATCACCCCCATTTACATCACCTCCTCCATTACATCATCACCTCCATTTACATAACCTCCTCCATTACATCATCACCCCCATTTACATAACCTCCTCCATTACATCATCACCTCCACTACAGCATCACCTCCATTACATTATCACCTCCATTACATCATCACCTCCACTACAGAATCACCCCCATTACGTTATTACCTCCATTACATCATCACCTCCACTACAGCATCACCCCCATTACATTATCACCTCCATTACATCATCACCTCCATTACAGCATCACCCCCATTATATCATCACCTCCATTACATCATCACCTCCATTACATCATAACCTCCATTACATTATCACCTCCATTACATCATCACCTCCACTACAGCATCACCCCCATTACATTATCACCTCCATTACATCATCACCTCCATTACATCATCACCTCCATTACATCATCACCCCATTACATCACCTCCTCCATTACATCATCACCTCCATTACATCATCACCCCCATTACATCACCTCCTCCATTACATCACCTCCTCCATTACATCATCACCTCCATTACATCATCACCTCCATTACAGCATCACCTCCATTACATCATCACCCCATTACATCATCACATCCATTACATCATCACCTCCAGTACATCATCACCTCCATTACATCATCACCCCATTACATCACCTCCTCCATTACATCACCTCCTCCATTACATCATCACCTCCAATACATCATCACCCCCATTACATCACCTCCTCCATTACATCATCACCTCCATTACATCATCACCCCATTACATCACCTCCTCCATTACATCACCTCCTCCATTACATCACCTCCTCCATTACATCATCACCTCCATTACATCATCACCCCCATTACATCACCTCCTCCATTACATCCCCATTACATCATCACCTCCATTTACATCACCTCCTCCATTACATCATCACCCCCATTTACATCACCTCCTCCTTAACATCATCACCTCCATTTACATCACCTCCTCCATTACATCATCACCCCCATTTACATAACCTCCTCCATTACATCATCACCTCCACTACAGCATCACCTCCATTACATTATCACCTCCATTACATCATCACCTCCACTACAGAATCACCCCCATTACATTATTACCTCCATTACATCATCACCTCCACTACAGCATCACCCCCATTACATTATCACCTCCATTACATCATCACCTCCATTACAGCATCACCCCCATTATATCATCACCTCCATTACATCATCACCTCCATTACATCATAACCTCCATTACATTATCACCTCCATTACATCATCACCTCCACTACAGCATCACCCCCATTACATTATCACCTCCATTACATCATCACCTCCATTACATCATCACCTCCATTACATCATCACCCCATTACATCACCTCCTCCATTACATCATCACCTCCATTACATCATCACCCCCATTACATCACCTCCTCCATTACATCACCTCCTCCATTACATCATCACCTCCATTACATCATCACCTCCATTACATCATCACCTCCATTACATCATCACCCCATTACATCATCACATCCATTACATCATCACCTCCAGTACATCATCACCTCCATTACATCATCACCCCATTACATCACCTCCTCCATTACATCACCTCCTCCATTACATCATCACCTCCAATACATCATCACCCCCATTACATCACCTCCTCCATTACATCATCACCTCCATTACATCATCACCCCCATTACATCACCTCCTCCATTACATCACCTCCTCCATTACATTATCACCTCCATTACATCATCACCCCCATTACATCATCACCTCCATTACATCATCACCCCATTACATCATCACATCCATTACATCATCACCTCCAGTACATCATCACATCCATTACATCACCTCCTCCATTACATCATCACCTCCATTACGTCATCACCTCCAATACATCATCACCTCCATTACATCATCACCCCATTACATCACCTCCTCCATTACATCACCTCCTCCATTACATCATCACCTCCATTACAACATCGCCTCCAATACATCATCACCTCCATTACATCATCACCCCCATTACATCACCTCCTCCATTACATCATCACATCCATTACATCATCACCTCCATTACATCATCACCTCCATTACATCATCGCATCCATTACATCATCACCTCCATTACATCATTACCCCCATTACATCATCACCTCCATTACATCATTACCTCCATTACATCATCACCTCCACCACAGCATCACTCCCATTACATTATCACCCCATTACATCATCACATCCATTACATCATCACCTCCATTACATCATCACCTCCATTACATCACCTCCTCCATTACATCATCACCTCCATTACATCATCACCCCCATTACATCACCTCCTCCATTACATCATCACCTCCATTACAGCATCACCTCCATTACAGCATCACCCCCATTACATCATCACCTCCATTTACATCACCTCCTCCATTACATCATCACCCCCATTTACATCACCTCCTCCATTACATCATCACCTCCATTTACATAACCTCCTCCATTACATCATCACCCCCATTTACATAACCTCCTCCATTACATCATCACCTCCACTACAGCATCACCTCCATTACATTATCACCTCCATTACATCATCACCTCCACTACAGAATCACCCCCATTACATTATTACCTCCATTACATCATCACCTCCACTACAGCATCACCCCCATTACATTATCACCTCCATTACATCATCACCTCCATTACAGCATCACCCCCATTATATCATCACCTCCATTACATCATCACCTCCATTACATCATAACCTCCATTACATTATCACCTCCATTACATCATCACCTCCACTACAGCATCACCCCCATTACATTATCACCTCCATTACATCATCACCTCCATTACATCATCACCTCCATTACATCATCACCCCATTACATCACCTCCTCCATTACATCATCACCTCCATTACATCATCACCCCCATTACATCACCTCCTCCATTACATCACCTCCTCCATTACATCATCACCTCCATTACATCATCACCTCCATTACAGCATCACCTCCATTACATCATCACCCCATTACATCATCACATCCATTACATCATCACCTCCAGTACATCATCACCTCCATTACATCATCACCCCATTACATCACCTCCTCCATTACATCACCTCCTCCATTACATCATCACCTCCAATACATCATCACCCCCATTACATCACCTCCTCCATTACATCATCACCTCCATTACATCATCACCCCATTACATCACCTCCTCCATTACATCACCTCCTCCATTACATTATCACCTCCATTACATCATCACCCCCATTACATCATCACCTCCATTACATCATCACCCCATTACATCATCACATCCATTACATCATCACCTCCAGTACATCATCACATCCATTACATCACCTCCTCCATTACATCATCACCTCCATTACGTCATCACCTCCAATACATCATCACCTCCATTACATCATCACCCCATTACATCACCTCCTCCATTACATCACCTCCTCCATTACATCATCACCTCCATTACAGCATCGTCTCCAATACATCATCACCTCCATTACATCATCACCCCCATTACATCACCTCCTCCATTACATCATCACATCCATTACATCATCACCTCCATTACATCATCACCTCCATTACATCATCGCATCCATTACATCATCACCTCCATTACATCATTACCCCCATTACATCATCACCTCCATTACATCATTACCTCCATTACATCATCACATCCATTACATCATCACCTCCATTACATCATCACCTCCACCACAGCATCACTCCCATTACATTATAACCCCATTACATCATCACATCCATTACATCATCACCTCCATTACATCATCACCTCCATTACATCATCACCCCCATTACATCATCACATCCATTACATCATCACCTCCATTACATCATCACCTCCATTACATCATCACCCCCATTACATCATCATCACCATTACATCATCACCTCCATTACATCATCACCCCCATTACATCATTACCCCCATTACATCATCACCACCATTACATCATCACCTCCATTACATCATTACCCCCATTACTTCAGGAGGATCAAACTGAAGCTGAGAGAGGAAATGTCCCTTAATTTAATCCAAGGGATTTCCTTCAGTTTTCTCTATTTTCTTTGACAGAGAGAAACCCACATTCACAAAAACAGTTATTAAATTCACATTAAATAACATCAGGATCACTATAGGTCTTATTCCCAGCAATACATTGAGATGTAATAGTTGTAGATGTATTTTTCTTATACAACAGTTGATTGACGAAGTTCACTTTATATTAAGGATTCTTTGAATTTATCAGTAAAATATATTTTTTGGGGGGATATCCTAAATAGGAGAGTACATTTGTTCTTATACTTTTAGTACTTTGCAAAATTCAGGGCAGAGGGATTTGTGAGAAACTTTTTATACAACTTGATACATTTTTTTAGACCGGCTGTAAGCCATGGTATCCATAATCCATCTGCTGCTCTTTTACGTGATTTAACGAAGGGAAAGCAGTGGTGATATACAGAATTGAAAGATGTGAGAAAAGTCTCTTATTAAGCAGACTCCACATCAGCCTGATTATAAAAATATCCATCAATCAAAATCTCAATGAGCTCACAATTACTGTTGTTAAATATTCTACCCTTCAAGTTACCAGTCATTCCCATCTGTTCATTTCCAGCTGCCAAAGAGAAGTGGAAAATTGGAAAGTGGTCAGAAATGTAAGTATAAGGTATACCTGTATTAGCCTTATTGTTCCAAGAATTAGTAAAACATATTATCAATAAGGGTGGCAGATGAACTTGTCAGTCTTCTGGGTTTATAGATTAAAATATATATATTTGACCAAGTGAGTTAAGAACACATTCTTACTTTCAATGACAGCCTAGGAACATTGGGGTGACTGTCTGCTCAGTAGGAGAATGACAGATTTGTACCATGTCAGCTCAGGGATTTGAACTTACAACCTTCACAGGTTACTAGTCCAACACTCTAACCACTAGGCTACCCTGCCGCCCCAAATGAGGGGATAAAGTTAGCTGTAGTATAAAGTATTCCAAAAGTCAGATGTCAGTAAGTGGTTCTCAGTTTTAAATAAGTTTATGATGTGATCACAAAATAGTAAACACATTTTACAATCATTATTAATCAAATCAAAGGTAGATATCAATAAAATGTCAATACAATTACCAATGTCAGAATAGGGTGGCCGATAGATCTATCCAATTAACACTGATTTACCACCAAAATATGAACATTTCTACAGAAAGAGATTCAAGGTCAAAGTTATTAGATGTAAGTACTAGGTGCTCTCTTATAATTTGACATTTTTTATGAACAAAAATGAACACTCCTCCCACTCTTGATGTTCTACAATGGTGAACAGCATTATAAGGAGACATGTCGTGAGGCATGTTTGTCTCTTCAGGCAACCATGTTTCTGAAAGGGCAACAATGGAAGAATGATGATTGAGATAAGACAGATAATGAACAAGGTGGTTATGATTTTTAGGAAGGCTGCAAACGTTCAAATGAAAGGTAGGACAAAAATATTGTCTTGGAATTAGAGAAACTACTCTACATGTTGTTAAATTGCTTAGTATTATAGTAATGACATGTGATAGACTCATCTCTGGAAAAACCTCAGGAATTTAGAATCTGGGTCAACACAATCATTAAATTTATCATTTGCTTCATTACAATCGAATGGGTTAAAGACCATGTGATCAGGGTCGATGTCCTGCCCAACTAAGATAGATACACCATCGGAATCATCCAGCGAACAGAAACATAGAAGTGTCCAAGAAAACATGTCCAAGAAAACCATATCATGCATTTGGAAAGTATTCAGACCCTTTCCGTTTTCCCCACATTTTGTCATGTTATAGCCTTATTCTAAAATATATCAAGTACATCTTTCTCCCCATCAATGTATACACAATACCCAATGAAGACAAAGCGAAACAGAAATACCAAACTTCACATAATTATCCAACCCTTTGCTCGAAATGTATCCAACCCTGAGACTCGAAATTGAGCTCAGATGCATCTTGATTGCGATTGATCATCTTTGTTTCTACAACTTTATTGGAGTCCACCTCTGGTAAATTCAATTGACTGGACATGATTTGGAAAGGCACAGACCTGACTATATAAGGTCCAACAGTTGACAGTGCACGTCAGAGCAAAAACCAAGCCATGAGGTCAAAGGATTTGTCCGTAGACCTCCGAGACAGAATTGTGTCGAGGCACAGATCTGAGGAAGGGTACGAAAAACTGTCTGCATCATTGAAGGTCCCCAAGAACACAGTGGCCTCCATCATTCTTAAATGGTAGAAGTTTGGAACTACCAAGACTCTTCCTAGAGCGGGCCACCCAGCAAAACTGAGCAATTGGGGGAGAAGAGCCTTGGTCAGGGAGGTGACCAAGAACCCGATGGTCACTCTGACAGAGTTCCAGAGTTTGTCTGTGGAGATGAGAGAAACATCCAGAAGGATAACTATCTCTGCAGTACTCCACCAATCAGGCCTTTATGATAGTGGCCAGATGGAAGCCACTTCTCAGTAAAAGGCACATGACAGCCCGCTTGGAGTTTGCCAAAAGGGACCCAAAGGACTCTCAGACCTTGAGAACTAAGATTCGCTGGTCTGATGAAACTGAGATTGAACTCTTTGGCCTGAATACCAAGCGTCACGTCTGTAGGAAACCTGGCACCATCCCTACGGTGAAGCATGGTGGAAGCAGCATCATGCTGTGGGGATGGTGTTTATCAGCAGAGACTGGGAGACTAGTCAGGATCGAGGCAAAGATGAACAGAGCAAAGTACAGAGAGATCCTTCATGAAAACCTGCTCCAGAGCACTCAGGACCTTAGACTGGCGTGAATGTTCACCTTCCAACAGGACAACGACCCTAAGAACACAGCCAAGACAAAGCAGGAGTGGCTTCGTGACAACTCTCTGAATGTCCTTGAGTTTCCCAGCCAAAGCCTGGATTCAAAACTGATCGAACATCTCTGGAGAGACATGGAAATAGCTGTGCAGCAACGCTCCCATGCTTCCTGACAGAGTCTAAGAGGATCTGTAGAGAAGAATGGGAGAAACTCCCCAAATACAGGTGTGCCAAGCTTGTGGCGTCATACCCAAGAAGACTCAAGATTTTAATCGCAGCCAAAGGATCTTCAACAAAGTACATCGTAAAGATTCTGAACACTTACTGTATGTAAATGTGATTTCAAGTTTTAATCTTTATTTCATTTGCAAAAATGTCTAAAAACATGTTCTTGCTTTGTCATTATGAGGTATTGTGTGTAGATTAATGAGGGGAAAAAAACACAAGTTAATCCATTTTAGAAGAAGGATGTAACGTAACAAAATGCGGAAAAGGTCAAGTGGTCTGAATACTTTCCGAATGCACAGTACATTTGTGTTCATTTTATCAGTAGGGGTGCACATCCTATGGAATGGACATTGACACAGTCCACATAACACCACTAAAGACTTCAGAGGGTTTTGAAATCAAATCAAATCAAATGTAATTTGTCACATACACATGGTTAGCAGATGTTAATGCGAGTGCAGCGAAATGCTTGTGCTTCTAGTTCCGACAATGCAGTAATAACCAATGAGTAATCTAACCTAACAATTCCAAAACTACTACCTTATACACACAAGTGTAACGGGATAAAGAATATGTACATAAAGACATATGAATGAGTGATGGTACAGAACGGCATAGGCAAGATACAGTAGATGCTATCGAGTACAGTATATACATATGAGATGAGTAATGTCGGGTATGTAAACAAAGTGCCACAGTTTAAAGTGGCTAGTGATACATGTATTACATAAAGATGCAGTAGATGATATAGAGTACAGTATATACATATGAGATGAGATGAGTAATGTAGGGTATGTAAGCATTATATTAAGTGGCATTGTTTAAAGTGTTATTATGTTGTTAATTAAAGTGTCTAGTGATAAAACATATTACATCAATTTCCATCAATTTCCATTATTAAAGTGAGCTGGAGTTCAGTCAGTATGTTGGCAGCAGCCACTCAATGTTAGTGGAGACTGTTCAACAGTCTGGTGGCCTTGAGATAGAAGCTGTTCTTCAGTCTCTCGGTCCCTGCTTTGATGCACCTGTACTGACCTCGCCTTCTGGATGATAGCGGGGTGAACAGGCAGTGGCTCGGTGGTTGTTGTCCTTGATGATCTTTATGGCCTTCCTGTGACATCGGGTGATGTAGGTGTCCTGGGGGGCAGGTAGTTTGCCCCTGGTGATGCGTTGTGCAGACCTCACTCCACTCTGGAGAGCCTTATGGTTGTGGGCGGAGCAGTTGCCGTACCAGGCGGTGATACAGCAGGATGCTCTCGATTATGCATCTGTAGAAGTTTGTGAGGGTTTTTGGTGACAAGCCAAATTTCTTCAGCCTCCTGAGTTTGAAGAGGCGCTGCTGCGCCTTCTTCACAACGCTGTCTGTGTGGATGGACCAATTCAGTTGGTCCGTGATGTGTACGTCGAGGAACTTAAAACTTACTACCCTCTGCATTACTGTCCCGTCAATGTGGATAGGGGGGTGCTCCCTCTGCTGTTTCCTGAAGTCCAACATCATCTCCTTTGTTTTGTTGACGTTGAGTGTGAGGTTATTTTCCTGACACCACACTCCGAGGGCCTTCACCTCCTCCCTGTAGGCCGTCTCGTCGTTGTTGGTAATCAAGCCTGCCACTGGAGTGTCGTCCGCAAACTTGATGATTGAGTTGGAAGCGTGCATGGCCACGCAGTCGTGGGTGAACAGGGAGTACAGGAGAGGGCTCAGAACACACCCTTGTGGGGCCCCAGTGTTGAGGTTCAGCGGGGTGGAGATGTTGTTACCTACATTCACCACCTGGGGGCGGCCCATCAGGAAGTTCAGTACCCAGTTGCACAGGGTGGGGTCGAGCTTGATGACGAGTTTGGAGGGTACTGTGGTGTTAAATGCTGAGCTGTAGTCGATGAACAGCATTCTCACATAGGTATTCCTCTCCTCCAGATGGGTTAGGGCAGTGTGCAGTGTGGTTGCGATTGCGTCGTCTGTGGAGCAATGTGTGTTTTTGGTCATGAGGTTAGGTGAAAGACATGAACAAATGTTGTTTGTGTGTGTTTTTGTGTCTATGTGTGGGTGTGCGTCTGTGTCAAATCCGTCAACTAGTCACTGAACGACCAGGAGATCATACATGTGATGTTGACTTTTTTACATTCTTTTTTTCCGTTCTTCAAATAGTTGTGTGTCAGCACTTCCTGTCTTTTGAGGCGTACCTTTTCAGAGAAGCCTTCATTGATAAAGATGGTTTGGTTCCCTTCAGGCACTTGGCTCTCCTGAGATTCTCCTCCTACTCTTTGAATCAGAGCAGTTTCACCTCTATATATCTGGGCCATCCATTAGGGAATGAAAATGCCATTCCATTCCTGAGAAGATCTGCCAGGAGTTTCTTGGCACTGTGTCATGACAAGTTTCAGTCTTTACGTCACCAATTCCCTCGAATAAAATGTTACTGCGCCTCAATTGATTGTCAAGTAGTCTCCTTTGGGGCTGTCAGTTGTTCTTTAGAAATTTGCTAAAATCCTCAGACTGGTGCCTTTCACAGCATTTACAGTTGAAATCGGAAGTTTACATACTCATTGTTTAAATGTTTGAAGCAAACGGATAAGCCAAGCTATATTTTGCCTAAACTGCAGTCATAGAATATACAGTTGAAGTGGGAAGTTTACATACACTTAGGAGTCATTAAAACTAATTTTTCAACCACTCCACAAATTTCTTGTTTAACAAACTACATTTTGGAAGTCGGTTAGGACATCTACTTTGTGCATGACACAAGTAATATTTTTTCCAAAAATTGTTTACAGACAGATTTTTTCACTTATAATTCACTGTATCACAATTCCAGTGCGTCTGAAGTTTACATACACCAAGTTGACTATGCCTTTAAACATCTTGGAAAATTCCAGAAAATGATGTCATGGCTTTTGTAGCTTTAGAAACTACAAATTGCAGACCTCCACAAGTCTGGTTCGTCCTTGGAACAATTTCCAAATGCCTGCAGGTACCACGTTCATCTGTACAAACAATAGTACGCAAGTATAAACACCATGGGACCACGCAGCCATCATACCGCTCAGGAAGGAGATGCGTTCTGTCTCCTAGAGATGAACGTACCTTGGTGCGAAAAGTGCAAATCAATCCCAGAATAACACCAAAGGACCTTGTGAAGATGCTGTAGGAAACAGGTACAAAAGTATCTATATCCACAGTAAAACGAGTCCTATGTCGACATAACCTGTAACGGTTTTCATGCGGTGAAAGAGAGTCGGACCAAAATGCAGCGTGTAGATTGCGATCCATGTTTAATGAACAAAACGTAACATGAATCTAAATACAAACACTACAAAACAAAGTACGTAACGAAAACCAAAACAGCCTATACTAGTGTAAACTAACACAGATACAAGAACAAGGACACTAAGGACAATCACCCACCAAACACACAAAGAATATGGCTGCCTAAATATGGTTCCCAATCAGAGACAACGATAAACACCTGCCTCTGATTGAGAACCACTTCAGACAGCCATAGACTTAACTAGAACACCCCACTAAGCTACAAACCCAATATCAACACACCACATACAAAAACCCCATGCCACACCCTGGCCTGACCAAATAAATGAAGATAAACACAAAATACCTCGACCAGGGCGTGACATAACCAGAAAGACAACTTAGCAAGGAACTGCTGCAAATCTGCCATAAAAATGCCAGACTACGGTTTGCAACTGCACATGGGGACAAAGATCGTACTTTTTGGAGTAATGTCCTCTGGTCTGATGAAACAAAAATAAAACTGTTTGGCCATAATGACCATCGTTACGTTTGGAGGAAAAGGTGGAGACTTGCAGGCTGAAGGACATCATCCCAACTGTGAAGCACAGAGGTGGCAGCATCATGTTGTGGGGGTGCTTTGCTGCAGGAGGGACCGATACACTTCACAAAATAGATGTGGTAGGAAAATGAGGAGAGGAGAGAAAATGATGTGAAGATATTGAAGCAGCATCTCCAGACATCAGTCAGGAAGTTAAAGCTTGGTCGCAAAAATATACAATTACACCAAGCATACTTCTTAACTTGTGGCAAAATAGCTTAAGGACAACAAAGTCAAGGTATCGGGGTGGCCATCACAAAGCCCTGACCTCAGTCCCATAGAAAATTTGTGAAAAAGCATGTGCGAGCAAGGAGGCAAACAAACCTGACTCAGTTACATCAGCTCTGTCAGGAGGAATGGGCCAAAATTCACCCAACTTATTGTGGGAAGCTTGTGGAAGGCTACACGAAACGTTTGCTACTGTTACGGCAAATGAGTGAGGAGGTGTGGAGTCAGGCGCAGAGAGCAAAAGATGTGGGAAAAAACACGCTTTAATGTCCTGGAAAAATAATTTGAACAAAAGTAGGAAAACAAATGATCAGAAATATAAACGGACAGCGCGAAACCCAAAATACAAACAAAATACACTCAAACATAGAACAGACGAACAAGCCCGCACGAAACAGAAGCGGGCTGAACAAAATATATATTACCCTACCCTAACAACCAAACAAGAAACAGGTGATACCAATCAGACAAAACCAAAGGAACACAGAACAACGGATCGGTGAAAGCTAGTAGACCGGCGACGACGACCGCCGAGCGCCACCCGAACAAGAAGGGGAGTCACCTTCGGTAATATTCGTGACAGTACCCCCACCCTGACGTGCAGCTCCCGCAGCGCGCCGACGCTGGCCTCGGGGACGACCCGGGGGCCGAGGCGCTGGGCGATCCGGACGGAGGCGATGGAACTCTCTCAACATAGATGGATCTAGAATATCCCTCACCGGAACCCAGCACCTCTCCTCCGGACCGTACCCCTCCCAGTCAACAAGGTACTGCAAGCCTGAGAAGAGACACATGGAACGAGGGGTTAATACGATAATACGAAGGAAGTAATAATCGATAACAAACCTCGTTTATTCTCCTCAGGACTTTAAATGGCCCTATACACTGCGGACCCAGCTTCCGGCAGGGCAAGCGGAGGGGCAGGTTTCGGGTCGAGAGCCAGATCCTGTCCCCAGGTGCAAACACGGGGGCCTCACTGCGGTGACGGTCAGCGCTCTTCTTCAGCCTTACACTCGCTTGGCGTAATGACTCTTGGACAGCCCTCCAGGTCTCCTTAGAGCGCTGCACCCACTCCTCCACAGCAGGAGCCTCAGTCTGGCTCTGATGCCACGGTGCCAGGACTGGCTGGTACCCCAACACGCACTCAAATGGTGACATGTTGGTAGAGGAGTGGCTTAGTGAGTTCTGGGCTATTTCTGCCCAGGGAATATATCTCGCCCACTCCCATGGCCGGTCCTGGCAATACGACCGCAGAAACCTACCCACCTCCTGGTTCACTCTCTCCACTTGCCCATTACTCTCCGGGTGATACCCTGAGGTCAGGCTGACCGAGACCCCCAGACGTTCCATAAATGCCCTCCAAACACGGGAGATAAACTGGGGGCCCCGATCAGAAACTATATCCTCGGGCACCCCGTAGTGCTGGAAGACATGGGTGAAAAGAGCTTCCGCAGTCTGTAGGGCCGTAGGGAGACCGGGCAATGGGATAAGACGGCAGGACTTAGAGAACCGATCCACAACGACTTGGATCGTTGTGTTACCCTGAGAGGGGGGAAGTTCAGTAAGAAAATCCACCGATAGATGGGTCCACGGCCGTTGTGGAACGGGAAGAGGTTGTAATTTACCTTGTGGCAGGTGTCTAGGAGCCTTACTCTGGGAGCACACCGAACAGGAGGAGACATAGAATCGCACATCCCTCCTCAAAGTGGGCCACCAGTACTTCCTCTGAAGACCTCGCACTGTCTTAAAAATACCTGGGTGACCCGACGAGGGTAGACAATGAGCCCATCGAATCAATTGATCACGAACAGCCAGCGGCACGTACCTACGACCCTCCGGACACTGTGGAGGCGCAGGTTCCTCCCTTAGCACCCGCTCGATGTCCGCGTCCACATCCCATACTACTGGTGCCACCAGCTTAGCTGCCGGAATGATGGGAGTAGGATCGATGGACCTGTCCTCAGTGTCATAGAGTCTTGACAGCGCGTCGGCCTTAGTGTTGAGGGAACCTGGTCTATTCGAGATAGTGAAACAAAATCTGGTGAAAAACATGGCCCACCTTGCCTGACGAGGATTCAGTCTCCTAGCTGATCAGATATACTCCAGGTTACGGTGGTCAGTCCAGATAAGGAAAGGGTGCTTAGCCCCCTCAAGCCAGTGTCTCCACACCTTCAGGGCCTTAACCATAGCCAACAACTCCCTATCCCCCACGTCATAATTCCGCTTTGCTGGCCCGAGTTTCTTCGAAAAAAAGGCACAGGGGCGGAGCTTCGGTGGCGCACCCGAACGCTGTGAGAGCACCGCTCCAACCCCAGCCTCGGATGCGTCCACCTCTACTATAAACGCCAAAGAAGGGTCCGGATGCGCCAACACCGGCGCCTCAGTGAGCATCGCCTTCAACTTATGAAAAGCCCCGTCCGCCTCTGCTGACCACTGTTAACGCACCGCCCCCCTTCAGCAGTGAGGTAATAGGGGCAGCTACCTGACCAAAACCCTGGATAAACCTCCGGTAGTAATTGGCAAACTCCAAGAACCGCTGCACCTCCTTTACCGTGCTCGGAGTCGACCAATTACGCACGGCCTTTACGCGGTCACCTTCCATTACCAACCCAGAGCTGGAAATGCGATAACCCAGGAAGGAAACTGATCGTTTGGAAAACTCACATTTCTCCTCCTTCACATACATGTCATGCTCCAGCAGTCGTCTAAGAACCTTGCGCACCAGAGATACATGCGCAGTGCGTGTAGCGGAGTAGATCAAAATATCGTCAATATACACCACTACACCCTGTCCTTGCAGGTCTCTGAGAATCTCATCCACGAAGGATTGAAATATAGCTGGAGCATTCTTTAAACCGTATGGCATGACAAGGTACTCATAATGGCCAGAAGTAGTGCTAAATGCAGTTTTCCACTCATCTCCATCCCGAATACGCACCAGATTATAAGCACTCCTGAGATCCAGTTTAGTGAAGAACTGCGCTCCGTGAAATGATTCCACTGCCGTAGCAATGAGAGCTAGTGGGTAACTAAAACCCACCGTGATGGAATTTAGACCTCTATAATCAATACACGGATGCAAACCTCCATCTTTTTTCTTCACAAAAAAGAAACTCGAAGAGACAGGTGACATGGAGGGCCGAATGTACCCCTGTCCCAGAGCCTCGGTGATATAAGTTTCCATAGCCACCGTCTCCTCCTGGGACAAAGGATACACATGACTCCTGGGGAGTGCAGCGTTACCCTGGAGGTGTATCACGCAATCCCCCTGCCAATGGGGTGGTAATTGGGTCGCCTTCTTTTTACTGAAAACGTCATACTCAGCTGGCATGCGCACGGTGGAAACCTGGTCTGGACTCTCCACCGTTGTCGCACCGATGGAAACCCCTACACACCTGCCTGAACACTCATCAGACCACCCCTGGAGAGTTCCCTGTTTCCACGAAATCGTAGGATTATGATTAGCTAGCCAGGGATTCCCCAGCACAACTGGAAACGCAGGTGAATTGATAAGGAACAAACTAATTCGCTCCTTGTGATTCCCCTGCGTAATCATCTCCAACTAAATTGTGGCTTTCCTCACCAGCCCTGACCCTAATGGTCGACTATCTAAAGAGTGCATGGGAAAAGGGGGGTCTACTTTTACTAACGGAATCCTCAACCTCTGAGTGAGTCCGCGATCTATAAAGTTTCCAGCTGCGCCTGAATCTACCAGTACCTTATGCTGGAGAGAAGGAGAATAAATTAATAAGAACATGTGACCAACAGGAAACTCTTGGAGAGTGTGGTGCTTACTCACCTGGGGTGACCGTGGAGTGTTCTGCCTGCCTTCTCGATTCCCAGATGAATTCCTCCAGCACCAACCAGACGTGTGCCCTCTCCGGCCACAACTGGTACAGGACGAGCTTCCTCCTCCGATCTCCTTAGACGCGGTCCCTCCTAGCTCCATCGGGATAGGAGCAGGAGGGTCAGGAGGTAGAACTGACAGGATCCTTTCAGAACGTCCGCGAGCAGCTAGCAGATGGTCCAACCGGATCGACAGGTCTATCAGTCCGTCCAGGCTAAGTGTAGTGTCCCGACAGGCCAGCTCCCTGCGGACGTCCTCTCTCAGGCTACATCTGTAATGGTCTATCAGGGCCCTGTCGTTCCACCCTGCTCCAGCGGCCAAGGTCGGGAACTCCAGCGCGAAGTCCTGTGCGCTCCTCGTCCCCTGTCTGAGATGGAACAATCTCTCACCCGCCACTCGACCTTCTGGAGGGTGATCGAACACGGCCCTGAAACGGCGGGTGAACTCCGGGTACAAATGATCAGAAATATAAACGGACAGCGCAAAACCCAAAATACAAACAAAATACACTCAAACATACAACAGACGAACAAGCCCGCACGAAACAGAAGCGGGCTGAACAAACTATATATAACCCTACCCTAACAACCAAACAAGAAACAGGTGATACCAATCAGACAAAACCAAAGGAACACAGAACAACGGATCGGTGAAAACTAGTAGACCGGCGACGACGACCGCAGAGCGCCACCCGAACAAGAAGGGGAGTCACCTTCGGTAATATTCGTGACAGCTACCAAATACTAATTGAGTGGATGTAAACTTCTGACCCATTGGGAATGTGATGAAAGCAATAAAAGCTGAAATAAATCCTTCTCTCTACTATTATTCTGACATTTCACATTCTTAACATAAAGTGGTGATCCTAACTGACCAAAGACAGGGAATTTTTACTAGGATTAAATGTCAGGAGTTGTGAAAAACTGAGTTTAAATGTATTTGGCTAAGGTGTCTGTTAACTTCCGACTTCAACTGAAGCTCTTCCACCTCCGACATTTTACTTAATTTTCCATTACATCGTCAAACAGATAACCAACCCTTTTGATTCCATAGAGAGTGGGAGGAAAAACATACATTTATTTTCTTGCAGATCTAGTAGAGCTTATTAGAACTGTTTTTGTTCATTGAGTAGTTCATGAAGTGTTTGATACGCATATTTTTTCTGCATTGAGCTTTACAACCTGTTTCTGTCTAGTATCAGCCATACTACAAACTTGCAGTGAGATAAAATTCATTTGCAAACACAACCCCACACCCCGCCTCC
>NC_088238.1:58086315-58116315 GCF_036934945.1 Oncorhynchus masou masou
CAGTGGTATCCTGGGTAAGGGGTTCTCATACTTTGTGAGGGTACAAGGGCTCTCAGGGTGATTTCAGGCACATCCCACCTCTCTCTAACCAACCTGCATTAAAATCACAAAGTATTATAGAACCTACCATCTCTTTTTCCCTGTGTCTATCTCTCATTCCCTGTGTCTATCTCTTTTTCCCTGTGTCTATCTCTCATTCCCTGTGTCTATCTCTCATTCCCTGTGTCTATCTCTTTTTCCCTGTGTCTATCTCTCATTCCCTGTGTCTATCTCTCATTCCCTGTGTCTATCTCTCATTCCCTGTGTTTATCTCTTTTTCCCTGTGTCCATCTCTCTTTCCCTGTGTCCATCTCTTTTTCCCTGTGTCCATCTCTTTTTCCCTGTGTTCATCTCTCATTCCCTGTGTCCATCTCTCTTTCACTGTGTCCATCTCTTTTTCCCTGTGTCCATCTCTCTTTCCCTGTGTCCATCTCTTTTTCCCTGTGTCCATCTCTTTTTCCCTGTGTTCATCTCTCATTCCCTGTGTCCATCTCTCTTTCCTGTGTCCATCTCTCTTTTTTGTTCACTGTGTCATCTCTTTTTCTGTGTCTATCTCTCATTCCCTGTGTTTATCTCTTTTTCCCTGTCCATCTTTCCCTGTTCTATCTCTCTGTGTCCATCTCTTTTTCCCTGTGTGTCTATCTCTGTGTCCATCTCTTTTTCCATGTGTCATCTCTTTTTCCCTGTCTCATCTCTCATTCCCTGTGTCCATCTCTTTTTCCCTGTGTCCATCTCTCATTCCCTGTGTTCATCTCTTTTTCCCTGTGTCCATCTCTCATTCCCTGTGTTCATCTCTTTTCCCTGTGTCCATCTCTCATTCCCTGTGTCCATCTCTCATTCCCTGTGTTCATCTCTCTTTCCCAGTGTCCATCTCTCATTCCCTGTGTCCATCTCTCTTTCACTGTGTCAATCTCTTTTTCCCTGTGTCCATCTTTGGGGTGTGTATCTCTTTTCCCTGTGTCCATCTCTCATTCCCTGTGTCATCTCTCATTCCCTGTGTCCATTCATCTCTTTTTCCCTGTGTCCATCTCCATGTGTCTATCTCTCCTGTTGTGTCCTCCCCTGTGTCTCTTTTTCCTGTCCATCTCTCTATCTCATCTTTCCCTGTGAATCTCTCATTCCCTGTGTCTATCTCTTTTTCCCTGTGTCCATCTCTTTTTCCCTGTGTCTATCTCTTTTTCCATTTGTCCATCTCTCATTCACTGTGTCTCATCTATCATTCCCTGTGTCCAATTCCCTGTGTCATCTCTTTTTTTCCCTGTGTCCATCATTCCCTCATTCCCTGTGTCTATCTCTTTTTCCCTGTGTTCATCATCTCATTCCCTGTGTCTATCTCTTTTTCCCTGTGTCTATCTCATGTGTCCATTCATTCCTGTGTCTATCTATCATTCTATCTCTCATTCCCTGTGTCTATCTCTTTTTCCCTGTGTCTCATTCCCTGTGTCTATCTCTGTGTTTTCCCTGTGTCTATCTCTCATTCTGTGTCTATCTCTCATTCCCTGTGTCTATCTCTCATTCCCTGTGTCTATCTCTTTTTCATCTCATTCCCTGTGTCTATCTCTCATTCCCTGTGTCTATCTCTCATTCCCTGTGTCTATCTCTTTTTCCCTGTGTCTATCTCTTTTTCCCTGTGTCTATCTCTCATTCCCTGTGTCTATCTCTCATTCCCTGTGTCTATCTCTTTTTCCCTGTGTCTATCTCTTTTTCCTTGTGTCTATCTCTCAGTCCCTGTGTCTATCTCTCATTCCCTGTGTCTATCTCTCATTCCCTGTGTTTATCTCTTTTTCCCTGTGTCCATCTCTCTTTCCCTGTGTCCATCTCTTTTTCCCTGTGTCCATCTCTTTTTCCCTGTGTTCATCTCTCATTCCCTGTGTCTATCTCTTTTTCCCTGTGTCCATCTCTCTTTCCCTGTGTCTATCTCTTTTTCCCTGTGTCTATCTCTTTTTCCCTGTGTCTATCTCTCATTCCCTGTGTCTATCTCTCATTCCCTGTGTCTATCTCTCATTCCCTGTGTCTATCTCTCATTCCCTGTGTCCATCTCTCATTCCCTGTGTCTATCTCTCATTCCCTGTGTTTATCTCTTTTCCCTGTGTCCATCTCTCTTTCCCTGTGTCCATCTCTCTTTCCCTGTGTCCATCTCTTTTTCCCTGTGTCCATCTCTTTTTCCCTGTGTTCATCTCTCATTCCCTGTGTCCATCTCTCTTTCCCTGTGTCCATCTCTTTTTCACTGTGTCCATCTCTTTTTCCCTGTGTCCATCTCTTTTTCCCTGTGTCCATCTCTTTCCCTGTGTCCATCTCTTTTTCACTGTGTCCATCTCTTTTTCCCTGTGTCCATCTCTTTTTCCCTGTGTCCATCTCTCATTCCCTGTGTCCATCTCTTTTTCCCTGTGTCCATCTCTCATTCCCTGTGTCCATCTCTCATTCCCTGTGTTCATCTCTCTTTCCCAGTGTCCATCACTCATTCCCTGTGTCTATCTCTTTTTCCCTGTGTCCATCTCTCATTCCCTGTGTCCATCTCTCATTCCCTGTGTCTATCTCTTTTTCCCTGTGTCTATCTCTCATTCCCTGTGTCCATCTCTCATTCCCTGTGTCTATCTCTTTTTCCCTGTGTTCATTTCTTTCCCTGTGTCTATCTATTTTCCCATCTCTCATTCCCTGTGTCTATCTCTTTTTCCCTGTGTCATCTCTTTTTCCCTGTGTCTATCTCTTTTTCCCTGTGTCTATCTTTCCCTGTGTTCATCTCTCTTTCCCTGTGTCTATCTATTTTTCCCTGTGTCTATCTCTCATTCCCTGTGTTCATCTCTCTTTCCCTGTGTCTATCTCTCATTCCCTGTGTGTCTTTTTCTCATCTCTTTTCCCTGTGTCTATCTCTTTTTCCCTGTGTCTATCTCTCATTCCCTGTGTCTATCTCTCATTCCCTGTGTCTATCTCTTTTTCTGTGTCTATCTTTTCCCTGTGTCCATCTCTCATTCCCTGTGTCTATCGCTTTTTCCCTGTGTCCATCTCTCATTCCCTGTGTCATCTCTCTTTCCCTGTGTCCATCTCTCATTCCCTGTGTCCATCTCTCATTCCCTGTGTCCATCTCTCATTCCCTGTGTCCATCTCTTTTCCCTGTGTCCATTCTCATTCCCTGTGTCTATCTCTTTTTCCCTGTGTTATCTCTCTTTCCCTGTGTCCATCTCTCATTCCCTGTGTCTATCTCTTTTTCCCTGTGTTCATCTCTCTTTCCTGTGTCCATCTCTCATTCCCTGTGTCCATCTCTTTTTCCCTGTGTTCATCTCTCTTTCCCTGTGTCTATCTATTTTTCCCAGTGTCTATCTCTTTTCCCTGTGTCTATCTCTTTTTCCCTGTGTCCATCTCTCATTCCCTGTGTCCATCTCTTTTCCTGTGTTCATCTCTCATTCCATGTGTCATCTCTTTTTCCCTGTGTCATCTCTTTTTCCCTGTGTCCATCTCTCTTTCCCTGTGTCCATCTCTTTTTCCCTGTGTTCATCTCTCTTTCCCTGTGTCCATCTCTTTCCCTGTGTCCATCTCTTTTTCCCTGTGTTCATCTCTCTTTCCCTGTGTCCATCATTTTTCCCAGTGTCTATCTTTTCCCTGTGTCCATCTCTTTTCCCTGTGTCCATCTCTCATTCCCTGTGTCTATCTCTTTTCCCTGTGTTCATCCCTTTTCCCTGTGTTCATCTCTCTTTCCCTGTGTCCATCTCTTTTTCCCTGTGTCATCTCTTGTTCCCTGTGTCATCTCTTTCCCCTGGGTCCATCTCTCTTTCCCTGTGTTCATCTCTCTTTCCCAGTGTCCATCTCTTTTCCCTGTGTCTATCTCTTTTCCCTGTGTCCATCTCTCATTCCCTGTGTCTATCTCTTTTTCCCTGTGTTCATCTCTCTTTCCCTGTGTCCATCTCTCTTTACCCAGTGTCCATCTCTGGTTCCCTGTGTCTATCTCTTTTTCCCTGTGTTCATCTCTCTTTCCTGTGTCCATCTATCTTTCCCTGTGTTCACTCTCTTTCCCTGTGTCCATCTCTTTTCCCTGTGTCCATCTCTTTTCCCTGTGTCCATCTCTTTTTCCCTGTGTCCATCTCTTTTCCCTGTGTCCATCTATCTTTCCCTGTGTTCATCTCTCTTTCCCTGTGTTCATCTCTTTCCCTGTGTCCATCTCTCTTTCCCTGTGTTCATCTCTTTTTCCCTGTGTCCATCTCATTTTTCCCTGTGTCCATCTCTTTTTCCCTGTGTCCATCTCTTTTCCCTGTGTCCATCTCTTTTCCCTGTGTCCATCTCTTTTTCCCTGTGTTCATCTCTTTTTCCCTGTGTTCATCTCTTTCCCTGTGTCCATCTCTTTCCCTGTGTCCATCTCTTTCCCTGTGTTCATCTCTTTTTCCCTGTGTCCATCTCTTTCCCTGTGTCCATCTCTTTTCCCTGTGTCCATCTCTTTTCCCTGTGTCCATCTCTTTTCCCTGTGTCCATCTCTTTTTCCTGTGTTCATCTCTCTTTTTCCCTGTGTCCATCTCTCTTTCCCTGTGTCCATCTCTTTTTCCTGTGTTCATCTCTTTTTCCCTGTGTCCATCTCTTTTCCCTGTGTTCATCTCTTTTTCCCTGTGTCTGTCTCTCTTTCCCTGTGTCCATCTCTCATTCCCTGTGTCCATCTCTCTTTCACTGTGTCCATCTCTTTTTCCCTGTGTCCATCTCTTTTTCCCTGTGTCCATCTCTTTTTCCCTGTGTCCATCTCTTTTCCCTGTGTCCATCTCTTTTTCTGTGTCCATCTCTTTTTCCCTGTTCATCTCTTTTTCCCTGTGTCCATCTCTTTTTCCATGTGTCCATCTCTCATTCCCTGTGTCCATCTCTCATTCCCTGTCTATCTCTTTTTCCCTGTGTTCATCTCTCTTTCCCTGTGTCCATCACTCATTCCCTGTGTCTATCTCTTTTTCCCTGTGTTCATCTCTCTTTCCCTGTGTCCATCTCTCTTTCCCTGTGTCTATCTCTCATTCCCTGTGTCCATCTCTCATTCCCTGTCTATCTCTTTTTCCCTGTGTTCATCTCTCTTTCCCTGTGTCCATCTCTCATTCCCTGTGTCTATCTCTTTTTCCCTGTGTTCATCTCTCTTTCCCTGTGTCCATCTCTCATTCCCTGTGTCCATCTCTTTTTCCCTGTGTTCATCTCTCTTTCCCTGTGTCTATCTATTTTTCCCTGTGTATATCTCTCATTCCCTGTGTCTATCTCTCATTCCCTGTGTCTATCTCTCATTCCCTGTGTCTATCTCTTTTTCCCTGTGTCCATCTCTCATTCCCTGTGTCTATCGCTTTTTCCCTGTGTCCATCTCTCATTCCCTGTGTTCATCTCTCTTTCCCTGTGTCCATCTCTCATTCCCTGTGTCCATCTCTCATTCCCTGTGTCTATCTCTCATTCCCTGTGTCCATCTCTCATTCCCTGTCTATCTCTTTTTCCCTGTGTTCATCTCTCTTTCCCTGTGTCCATCTCTCATTCCCTGTGTCCATCTCTTTTTCCCTGTGTTCATCTCTCTTTCCCTGTGTCTATCTATTTTTCCCAGTGTCTATCTCTCATTCCCTGTGTCTATCTCTTTTTCCCTGTGTCCATCTCTCATTCCCTGTGTCTATCTCTTTTTCCCTGTGTTCATCTCTCATTCCCTGTGTCTATCTCTTTTTCCCTGTGTTCATCCCTTTTTCCCTGTGTTCATCTCTCTTTCCCTGTGTCCATCTCTCTTTCCCAGTGTCCATCTCTTGTTCCCTGTGTCTATCTCTTTCCCCTGGGTCCATCTCTCTTTCCCTGTGTTCATCTCTCTTTCCCAGTGTCCATCTCTCGTTCCCTGTGTCTATCTCTTTTTCCCTGTGTCCATCTCTCATTCCCTGTGTCTATCTCTTTTTCCCTGTGTTCATCTCTCTTTCCCTGTGTCCATCTCTCTTTACCCAGTGTCCATCTCTGGTTCCCTGTGTCTATCTCTTTTTCCCTGTGTTCATCTCTCTTTCCTGTGTCCATCTATCTTTCCCTGTGTTCACTCTCTTTCCCTGTGTCCATCTCTTTTTCCCTGTGTCCATCTCTTTTTCCCTGTGTCCATCTCTTTTTCCCTGTGTCCATCTCTTTTTCCCTGTGTCCATCTATCTTTAAATGTGTTCATCTCTCTTTCCCTGTGTTCATCTCTTTCCCTGTGTCCATCTCTCTTTCCCTGTGTTCATCTCTTTTTCCCTGTGTCCATCTCTCTTTCACTGTGTCCATCTCTTTTTCCCTGTGTCCATCTCTTTTTCCCTGTGTCCATCTCTTTTTCCCTGTGTCCATCTCTCTTTCCCTGTGTCCATCTCTTTTTCACTGTGTTCATCTCTTTTTCCCTGTGTTCATCTCTCTTTCCCTGTGTTCATCTCTTTTTCCCTGTGTCTGTCTCTCTTTCCCTGTGTCCATCTCTCTTTCCCTGTCCATCTCTCTTTCCCTGTGTCCATCTCTCTTTCCCTGTGTCCATCTCTCTTTCCCTGTGTCCATCTCTTTTTCCCTGTGTCCATCTCTTTTTCCTCGTGTCCATTCCTTTTTCCCTGTGTCCATCTCTTTTTCCCTGTGTTCATCTCTCTTTCCCTGTGTGCATCTCTTTTTCCCTGTGTCCATCTCTCTTTCCCTGTGTCCATCTCTCTTTCCCTGTCCATCTCTCTTTCCCTGTGTCCATCTCTCTTTCCCTGTGTCCATCTCTCTTTTCCTGTGTCCATCTCCTTTTCCCTCGTGTCCATCTCTTTTTCCTTCGTGTCCATCTCTCTCTCTCCCTTTTCTCTTGAGATACAGTTGAGGTTTATTCATACATACAGGCTAAACGACACACAAGAGGTAGCACCTATTCACTGCTCCATAGTGATAAATTCCACTATAGTCACAGATCACATGATAATCTAAAGTATCCAATCACAGCTCTCCATTCTGGAGTTAATATAGACCAACATGTGATTGGTGGAAAGTTACTAAAAACCTCTACAGCCAGCAAGGGGATTGGTTGAGCAGAATGGCCATGGTGACCCGGTTAATTTTAGCTGTCTCTCTCCCAGAGACCGGTAGTCTTTGAGATGTGACACTTACTAGATATTATCTCCTCTCCTCCGCCATAATCACATCTGCGGGCTCCTTTTCTATTATTTTCCATAAATGCGACATCTAAAAATAACTCAAAGTATGAGGGGGAATTAAGGGAGATGATTTCCCATATTTCCCCAGTGAGATCTAACTACCAGGATGTGATGGGGTTTACGTCATATTGGACTGTCTCTTCCTACTAGTTTTATCTCATGTACATGTACAGCAGTCTTTCTACCATAAGAACACTTCATGTTAAATCTGATCTAAAATATATACACTACACGGACAAAAATATGACTGGATTTGGCTATTTCAGCCTCACACGTTGATGACGAGTGCATAAAATCTAGCACACAGCCATGCAATCTCCATAGACAAACATTGGTAGTAGAATGGCCCGTACTGAACAGCTCAGTGACTTTCAACGTGGCACTGTCATAGGGTGCCACTATTCTAACAAGTCAGTTCATCACATTTCTTCCCTGCTAGTGCTGTTATTGTGAAATGGAAATGTCTAGGAGCAACAACGGTTCAGCCACAAAGTGGTAGGCCACACAAGCTCACAGCATGGGACTGTCGAGTGCTGAAGTGCGTAGCACCTAAGAATCTTCTGTCCTCGGTTGCAACACTCAATACCGAGTTCCAAACTGCTTTTGGAAGCAAAGTCAGCACAAGAACTGTTCGTCTGGAGCTTCATGAAATGGGTTTCCATGGCCGAGCAGCTGCACACAAACCTAAGATCACCATGCACAATGCCAAGCGTTGGCTGGAGTGTTCTAAAGCTCGCCACCATTGGACTCTGGAGCAGTGGAAATGCGTTTTCTGTAGTTATGAATCACGCTTCACCATCTGGCAGCCCGATGGACGAATCTGGGTTTGGCAGATGCCAGGAGAACTCTACCTGCCTGAATGCATAGTGGCAAATGTAAAGTTTGGTGGAGGAGGAATAATGGTCTGGGGCTGTTTTTCATGGTTCGGGCTAGGCCTCTTAGTTCCAGTGAAGGGAAATCTTAACACTACAGCATACAATGACATTCTAGATGATTCTGTGCTTCCAACTTTGTGGCGACAGTTTGGAGACAACTCTTTCCCGTTTCAGGAGACAACGCCCCCAAGCACAAAGTGAAGTCCATACAGAAATGGTTGGTCGAAATCGGTGTGGAAGAACTTGACTGGCCTGCACAGAGCCCTGACCTCAACCCCATCAAACACCTTTGGGACGAGTTGGAACACCGACTGCTAGCCATGCCTAATCGCCCAACATCTGTGTCCGACCTCACTAATGCTCTTGTGAATGAATAGAAGCAAGTCCCCACAGTAATATTCCAATATCTAGTGGAAAGCCTTCCATAGAATTGGAGGCTGTTATAGCAGCAAAGGGGGGGACCAACTCCATATTAATGCCCATGATTTTGGAATGAGATGTTCTTTGAGCAGATGTACACATACTGTTGGCCATAGTATATCTGCAATACTCTAAAACTTCCTGTCCATACTGACATTCTTTTTTGAACGAGGCTAAAATGCAAGACTCTTAAATGTCTTGTCCATAGTAATGGCTTGCTTTGCACAAGAGGGCTAAACGTACAAAGTGGACAGGCCTTGTGAAAAGAGTTGATATGAAGTGTGGAGAATTACCCACAAGGTCAGAGCAACGATGGGCCTTTATTAGATGAAACTGTTGAGAGGTTCTCCAATCAGGGCTCTTAAAGGAGTGTTACCACTGAACTGTGGAGCGTCACAAAATGCACAAATGGCAAAACACTTCCTGACACCCGACCGCACAGGTCAATGCCGTTGAAGGCGTTATGATCCCTCTTATGCCATCACATCAGTCCCTCAGCAAGGTGGCTTTGGCTTTTTAAATCCACCAGCCAACTCACTCTCCTCTCCTGTATTTACCAGTCAAGCTGAACACATTTAATTGTGCTCGCCGAGAAGAGTGCTCCCTCGAAACAAGTAAAGAAAAATAGAATGTGGATGGAGGGGGGAGAAAGAGAGAGAGAGAGAGAGAGAGGAGAGAGAGAGAGAGAGAGGAGAGAGAGAGAGAGAGAGAGAGTGAGAGAGAGAGAGAGAGAGAGAGAGAGAGAGAGAGAGAGAGAGAGAGGGAGAGGAGAGAGAGTGAGAGAGAGAGAGAGAGAGAGAGAGAGAGAGAGAGAGAGAGAGAGAGAGAGAGGACAGGGAAAATGCAGCATAAATGGTGGCTTTTAAAAGGCGAAACATTGATGAGAAAAAAAAGAAGGAGGGGGGGAAGGGAGAAAAAAAAGTCCGGAGAGATGAAAGGTGCTGTGTACCTTTTACCCACAATTACTGTGCTTATTGTTGGAAAGGGCACAGAGGCAGTCCCCCATCAGTCCTCCACCGTGCCAGACAGCCACACAGCAGCTATGACTCCTGAACAGAAACGCAACAACAAGCCGTTGATTTGTCGTGTTGTTTTTCATCACAAAACGAGACTAATTATTTTCATCTCTCACACAGTGAAGAGAAAAGCAGCAAGAATAATTTGTGGGGAAAGCAATGCACGGTATTTGGATATTTGAATGACTGTGAAATGGTTTTCCGCCTTGTAGTGTCAACTGTAATGCTTTGCTTTTTTTAATGAGTAATTCATTGCGAGAAGGTTTTCTATCTACCTGAGGATTGATGCTGTTGAGACACAATACACGTTTTCAGAGCATGATTTGACTGGAGGAAAAAAGAAAGCAGGAATATGTCAGAAAGACATTTCGGTAACCTTGGAACATACTCTACTACCTTGATGGTGTCTCTGTCAGTGAATGTAATTTATCATGTGTCTCTGTGTGTTTAATTAAAAAATGCAACATGAAGCTACATGTGTTTCCCAACGTCACTGACATGTAATGATTCATCTTGACATGCAGGATTGAGAAATCGGTATCAGACAGCGTTCTGTCTTTTGGTGCTCGATGCCTTCATCATACATTTTGTTTTTTACATAATAATTATAAACCTATTTTCCTGACCAAGTGCAAAAATATAATTAACCATCTCCAAAAGAGAAGAAAATAAATCTGGTTCTCAAATCATTATTACTTCCAGTGATTAAGGAAATGCATTTAATTCCATCAGTTACGCACTTCAACTCCACCTCCTGCTGGTCTGGAGCCCAAAGATCAGTTACACTAATTTCACATGTTGGGGAGGCAGGCAGTAACCGAAAGGTTATTGGATCGAATCCCTGAGCTGACAAGGCACAAATCTGTCATTCTGCCATTCTGCCCCTGAACAAGGCAGTTAACACATTGTTTCTAGGCTGTCATTGATAATAAGAATTTGTTTTTAACTAAATTGCCTAGATAAATAAAGTCAATAAATAAGTACAATTGATGTATGTGTCCGTGCACATCTCACTAAAGAATTGTATCTTTGGCATTGGTGCAAAGAGTCTGTGCTGCTGGATGGCTGCATGCAGTTCACCACGTATCCAGTTCAAAGACTCTGTGCTGCTGGATGGCTGCATGCAGTTCACCACGTATCCAGTTCAAAGAGTCTGTGCTGCTGGATGGCTGCATGCAGTTCACCACGTATCCAGTTCAAAGACTCTGTGCTGCTGGATGGCTGCATGCAGTTCACCACGTATCCAGTGCAAAGAGTCTGTGCTGCTGGATGGCTGCATGCAGTTCACCACGTATCCAGTTCAAAGAGTCTGTGCTGCTGGATGGCTGCATGCAGTTCACCACGTCTCCAGTTCTCCCATGAAAAACAAAATCAAACCCAAATCATACTCGGTTGGATCATTCCTAAAGGGCCAAGGCTGGATCTGCCAGGGTATTATGGATCAAAGTGAGTCAGGAAGATGGAGGATGCTGCCTATGCCCTGATGGTAGGCTAGGCTCAGAGAGAAAGGCCTTTGGTCAATTATGGGAATGAGAATCAAAGATGTTTACTTATGCACTAATAATTAGGTTTAACCTGTGAGATCCAATTCAATATCTAGGCTGCTAGGGGTCTGAAACCACCTTTGTTTCTCTCTCTCTCTCCTTCTCTATCTGTCTCTCTCCTTCTCTCTCTGTCTTTCTCCTCTCTCGCTCTCTCTCTCTCTCTCTGCGCTGTCTCTCTCTGATTTGTTCTCTCTCCCCCTCACTCCATTTATTTCTCCCTGATTTTGAAAGAAAGAGGGATCATGATAAGATACACATTAATCTTCATTCCCTAAATTCTAGACCTCAGCTGAATCTGGTAATAAATGGTGTGTTGAAATAGTTGAGGAGACTAAATGACTTGGTGTTACCTTAGATTGTAAACACTCATGGTCAAAACATATAGATCCAATGGTTGTAAAGATGGGGAGAGGTCTGTCTGTAATAAAGAGATGGGGAGAGATCTGTCTGTAATAAAGAGATGGGGAGAGGTCTGTCTGTAATAAAGAGATGTGGAGAGGTCTGTCTGTAGTAAAGAGATGGGGAGAGGTCTGTCTCTAATAAAGAGATGGGGAGAGGTCTGTCTGTAATAAAGAGATGGGGAGAGGTCTGTCTCTAATAAAGAGATGGGGAGAGGTCTGTCTGTAATAAAGAGATAATAATAAAGAGAATGGAGATGTCTGAAATAAAGAGATGGGGAGAGGTCTGTCTGTAATAAAGAGATGGGGAGAGGTCTGTCCTTAATAAAGAATGACTGTCTGTAATAAAGAGATGGGGAGAGGTCTGTCTGTAATAAAGAGATAGGTCTGTCCTTAATAAAGAGATTGAGATGGGGAGAGGTCTGTCACTAAAGAGATGGGGAGATATAGAGATGGGGGAGAGGTCTGGTAATAAAGAGATGGGGAGAGATCTGTCAATGGTTGTCTGTAATAAAGAGATGGGGAGAGGTCTGTCTGTAATAAAGAGATGGGGAGAGATCTGTCTGTGGGGAATAAAGAGATGGGGAGAGGTCTGTCTGTAATAAAGAGATGGGGAGAGGTCTGTCTGTAATAAAGAGATGGGGAGAGGTCTGTCTGTAATAAAGAGATGGGGAGATGGGGAGAGTCTGTCTGTAATAAAGAGATGTCTGTCTGTAATAAAGAGAAGGTCTGTCTGTAATAAAGAGATGGGGAGAGGTCTGTCTGTAATAAAGAGATGGGGAGGTCTGTCTGTAATAAAGAGATGGGGAGAGGTCTGTCTGTAATAAAGAGATGGGGAGAGGTCTGTCTGTAATAAAGAGATGGGGAGAGGTCTGTCTGTATAAAGAGATGGGGAGAGGTCTGTAATAAAGAGATGGGGAGAGGTCTGTCTGTAATAGATGGGGAGAGGTCTGTCTGTAATAAATGATGGGGAGAGGTCTGTCTGTAATAAAAGATGGGGAGGTCTGTCTGGGGAGGGAGAGGTCTGTCTGTAATAAAGAGATGGGGAGAGGTCTGTCTGTAATAAAGAGATGGGGAGAGATCTGTCTGTAATGTCTGTCTGTAATAAAGAGATGGGGAGAGGTCTGTCTGTAATAAAAATGGGGAGATGGGGAGAGGTCTGTCTGTAATAAAGAGATGGGGAGAGGTCTGTCTGTAATAAAGAGATGGGGAGAGGTCTGTCTGTAATAAAGAGATGGGGGAGAGGTCTGTCTGTAATAAAGAGATGGGGAGAGGTCTGTCTGTAATAAAGAGATGGGGAGAGATCTGTCTGTAATAGAGATGGGGAGAGATCTGTCTGTAATAAAGAGATGGGGAGAGATCTGTCTGTAATAAAGAGATGGGGAAGGTCTGTCTGTAATAAAGAGATGGGGAGAGGTCTGTCTGTAATAAAGAGATGGGGATGGGGAGGTCTGTCTGTAATAAAGAGATGGGGAGAGGTCTGTCTGTAAAAGAGATGGGGAGAGGTCTGTCTGTAATAAAGAGATGGGGAGAGGTCTGTCTGTAATAAAGAGATGTCTGTCATAATAAAGAGATGGGGAGAGGTCTGTCTGTAATAAAGAGATGGGGAGAGGTCTGTCTGTAATAAAGAGATGGGGAGAGGTCTGTCTGTAATACAGTGATGGGGAGAGGACTGTCTGTAATAAAGTTAGTCTTAGTTTGGTTATTGTCTAGTCATGTGGTCAAGTCCTGCAGTCTCTAGTTTAGTCTTAGTTTGATTATTGTCTAGTCATGTGGTCAAGTCCTATAGCCTCTAGTTTAGTCTTAGTTTGGTTATTGTCTAGTCATGTGGTCAAGTCCTGCAGCCTCTAGTTTAGTCTTAGTTTGGTTATTGTCTAGTCATGTGGTCAAGTCCTGCAGCCTCTAGTTTAGTCTTAGTTTGGTTATTGTCTAGTCATGTGGTCAAGTGCTGCAGCCTCTAGTTTAGTCTTAGTTATTGTCTAGTCAGTTTGCTGCAGTCTAGTTTAGTCTTAGTTTGGTTATTGTCTAGTCATGTGGTCAAGTGCTGCAGCCTCTAGTTTAGTCTTAGTTTGTTATTGTTATTGTCTAGTCATGTTTGGTCTAGTCATGTGCTGCAGCCTCTAGTTTAGTCTTAGTTTGGTTATTGTCTAGTCATGTGGTCAAGTGCTGCAGCCTCTAGTTTAGTCTTAGTTTGGTTATTGTCTAGTCATGTGGTCAAGTGCTGCAGCCTCTAGTTTAGTCTTAGTTTGGTTATTGTCTAGTCATGTGGTCAAGTGCTGCAGCCTCTAGTTTAGTCTTAGTTTGGTTATTGTCTAGTCATGTGGTCAAGTGCTGCAGCCTCTAGTTTAGTCTTAGTTATTGTTAGTCTTAGTTTAGTTTAGTCTTAGTTTGGTTATTGTCTAGTCATGTGGTCAAGTCCTGCAGCCTCTAGTTTAGTCTTAGTTTGGTTATTGTCTAGTCATGTGGTCAAAGTTTAGTCTGCAGTCCTCTAGTTTAGTCTTAGTTTGGTTATTGTCTAGTCATGTGGTCAAGTGCTGCAGCCTCTAGTTTAGTCTTAGTTTGGTCTAGTATTGTCTAGTCATGTTTGGTTATTGTCAAGTGCTGCAGCCTCTAGTTTAGTCTTAGTTTGGTTATTGTCTAGTCATGTGGTCAAGTCCTGCAGCCTCTAGTTTAGTCTTAGTTTGGTTATTGTCTAGTCATGTGTTCAAGTCCTGCAGTCTTAGTTTGGTTATTGTCTAGTCATGTGTTCAAGTCCTGCAGCCTCTAGTTTAGTCTTAGTTTGGTTATTGTCTAGTCATGTGGTCAAGTCCTGCAGCCTCTAGTTTAGTCTTAGTTTGGTTATTGTCTAGTCATGTGGTCAAGTGCTGTAATGAAAGATCTCGTCAAGTTGCAGCTGGACCAGAACAGAAAGGCACGTCTTTCTCTTCATTGTAATCAGAGGGATAATATAAATGCTCTGCACGCCAGTTTCTCTTCGCTAAGAGTTGAGACTGACTGCATCATTTCCTCTTTTTATAAGAAACATTAATATGTTGAAAAATCCAAAATTGTTTGCATAGTCAATATACACACAGCTCTGACACACACACTTAGCCCACCAGACATGCCACCAGGGGTCTTTTCACAGTCCCCAAATACAGATCAAATTCTATAAACCATACAGTATTATATAGAGCCATTATTGCATGGTACTCCCTTCCATCTCATATGGCTCAAATAAACAGCAACCCTGGTTTCATAAACAGATAAAGCAACACCTCTCGGCACAACGCCTCTCCCCTATTGGACCTAGATGGTTTGTGTGTATCTATCGATATGTTGGCTACGTGTGCCGTTTGTAAAAATGTATGTAGTTCTGTCCTTGAGCTATTCTTGTCTATTAATGTTCTGTATTGTGTCATGTTTCATTTGGACCCCAGGAAGAGTAGCTGCTGATTTTACAACAGCTAATGAGGATCCTAATAAAATACCAAATTGCCCAAAAATCTTCTCTAGTCACTTTTTCTACCCTGGCTCTCGCTCCCACTCTCCTCTCTCCAACTGTCCCACTCTCCTCCCTCCATCCATCCCACTCTCCTACTCTCCTCCATCCACCCCACTCTCCTACTCTCCTCCCTCCATACCTCCCACTTTCCTCACTACATCTCTCCATCTCCCCTTCTCTCCTCAAGACAGCACTCTGAGGACAACAGGTCTCACCACAGGGAGAGGAAAATAAGAGAGAGAGATGGAGAGAGATACAGAGGAGGATGCTACAGGCTTTCTGGGGTGACCTCTGACCTTCAAAGTATACTTCCTGGAATGCCCACACTTAACAGTATGAACCGCTAAATCTGATTGGATTGAGAGTCTCTACTGTAAGCATGTTATAAGAAGGAATAATGTCAATTCCAGTCAATTACAAACCAGTACAACATGCAAGGGAGACTGAAAGGCAGATTTTTCTCAAATTGTTTGGTGTTTTGTTAAAATGTCAAGAATTGATTTTCATAAAATCTCGGAGGAATGTTCTCTGGCAAACAAGAAAGTGAATACGTTATTAGTAAAGACACCAATTCACCTTATCACGTTAATAACTGTCGTGTGTTAGTTTGATATGTGTGGTTTTTAATTACCTCTTGCTGTAATGGTTGATTAATTTAATGTTTTAGTCTATTTTAATCACAGACAAGTAGTTTACTGTTAATGAGGTGTCTCCATTTTCTTTAACTGTAAAAAAAATATCACAGACATGTTTATTAGAATCTTGAATAGCAATCAGCTTTCTTTATGACTCAGTGTCAGTAATAATTCAAATAACAGTTTTTTTTACACACATCATATGGTGACATTTAATTACATTTTATTGTGCTAGCTACATTTTGTGACGTGACCAAATGTTCGTGGAGACCTGCTCGTCGAACATCTCATCTCATTCCAAAAAACATCTCATTCCAAAATGATGGCCACGGAGTTGGTTCCCCCTTTGCTGCTTTAACACCTCTTAAGGTTTAGCCCCTTTTTATTGTCCATTTTTCGCTGATTAATTTTCGCCTAAAATGACGTACCCAAATGTAACTGCCTGTAGCTCAGGCCCTGAAGCAAGGATATGCATATTCTTGGTACCATTTGAAAGGAAACACTTTGGAGTTTATGGAAATGTGAAATAAATGTAGTAGAATATAACACAATAGATCTGGTAAAAGATAATAAAAAAAAATAAAAAAACGTATTTTGTATTTTTTAGTGCCATCATCTTTGAAACGCAAGAGAAAGGCCATAATGTATTATTCTTACCCAGATGCTATTTAGATTTTGGCCACTAGATGGCATCATTGTATGTGCAAAGTTTAAGACTAACCAAACCACTGCATTTCTGTTCAAAATGTTGTATCACGACTGCCCAAATGTGCCTAATTTGTTTATTAATAACTTTTCATTTAAAAAATTGTGCACTCTCCTCAAACAATAGCATGGCATTCTTTCACTGTAATAGCTACTGTAAATTGGACAGTGCAGTTAGATTTACAATCATTGTTAAGCTTTCTGCCAATATCAGATGTGTCTATTTCCAAGTCAGGGCTCTGTGCAGGCCAATCAAGTTGTTCCACACCTATCTCAACAAACCATTTCTGTATGGACCTCACTTTGTGCACGGGGAGCATTGTCATGTTGAAACAGGAAGGGCTTTCCTCAAACTGTTGACACAATGTTGGAAGCACAGACGCGTCTTGAATGTAATTGTATGCTGTAGCTTTAAGATTTCCCTTCACTGGAACTAGAGGCCTAGCACGAACCATGAAAACTAGAACCAGACCATTATTTGTCCTCCACCAAACATTACAGTCGGCACTATGCATTGGGGCAGGTAGCATTCTCCTGGCATCTGCTAAACCCAGAGTAATTTGTCGGCCTGCCAGATGGTGAAGTGTGATTCATAATTCCGGAGAACGAATTTCAACAGCTTCAGAATCCAATGGCGGCAAGCTTTACACCACTTCAGCCAACTCTTGGCATTGTGCATGTTGATCTTAGGCTTGTGTGAGGCTGCTCGGCCATGGAAACCCATTTCATGAAGTTCCCGACCAACATTTATTGTGCTGATGTTGCTTCCAGAGGCAGTTTGGAACTCGGTACTGAGTGTTGCAACTGAGGACAGATGATTTTTACATGCTACGTGCTTCAGCAATCGGTGGTCCCATTCTGCGAGCTTGTGTGGCCCCCGACTTCGCGTCTGAGCCAATGTTACTCCTAAACATTTCCAATTCACAATAACAGCACTTACAGTTGACCAGGGCATCTCTAGCAGGGACGATATTTGATGAACTTATTGCTGGAAAGGTGGCATCCTATGACGGTGCCACGTTGAAAGTCACTGAGCTCTTCGGTATGGCCATTCTGCCGCCAATGTTTGTCTATGGAGATTGCATGGCTGTGTGCTCTATTTTATACACCTGTCAGCAATGGGTGTGGCTGAAATAGACCAATCCACTATTTGGAAGGGGTGTCCACCTACGTTTGCATATATAGTGTATCAATATAACTAGTTTGAAATTCTGTGAAGAACACTTCAGACAAACCGTACAAATGCAAATCTCATTTAATCATTTAACCAACAACTGGCAAGGAGCTTGTTTGGCATTCACCAAGCACTTCGCCTCTAACGGTGTTAAATTGTCTTGCCTTCTCTCCTGGTGGCTTCACAGAACAGCACAATTACAATAACTCTAGAGACAACTTCCTGGCGACTTGTCAACATCCTCTGGAGAAGGAGTCTTCTGTCTGTCTTCTCTCCGTTTTGAACGACATCCAGGGGGCAAGAGATCTCTCCTAAGTTTACACTGTAGTTACGTAGTAGTTACATAGTACCACATCAGATAATCCAAGTAAATACTGTACATTTCCTTCTTAATTCCTCATGTGTTGTTTCATGTATTATATCTGCAATGGGAGAATGTTTCAAAGTGTACCTTTTGTGAAAAATGACAGTAAGACGAAGTCTAAAGAGAAGAAGTGTGTATAAAAGACAGTCAGATTTGAAAAAGGACCACAACAAGAAATAATTCAACACTTCAATGGTGAAAAAAAAAACCCAACTTCATTAGATGTTATTTTGTTTGTCTTGTTTTTGCTATGTAGCGAACAGGAATTCCCACAAAAACTAAAAAGCGAAAAAAAATTGTACAATATTTGAGTCCCTGAACATTGGGTGGCCTTTCAGTGAGTTTCACTACTGTGGGAAGTGGAGACCAGCTACAGTAAATTAATATCAAAGGAACGTCTGACCATCTGGAAGACAATGTTAAAACGACAGTTCAATAAGTGGTTTTAATAAACTGAGCTTCACCCTGATTGTAAGGAGAACGATTATTCTGATTAACGATTATTCTGATTAACGAACTGGGCTTCCCCCTGATTGTTAGGAGAATGATTATTCTAATTAACGAACTGGGCTTCCCCCTGATTATTAGGAGAACGATTATTCTGATTAATGAACTGGGCTTCCCCCTGATTGTTAGGAGAATGATTATTCTAATTAATGAACTGGGCTTCCCCCTGATTGTTTGGAGAACAATTATTCTGATTAACAAACTGGGCTTCCACCTGATTGTTAGGAGAACGATTATTCTGATTAACGAACTGGGCTTCCCCCTGATTGTTAGGAGAACGAGGGAACTGATTAACGAACTGGGCTTCCGGCTGATTGTTAGGAGAACGATTATTCTGATAAACGAACTGGGCTTTCCCCTGATTGTTAGTAGAACGATTATACTGATTAATGAACTGGGCTTCCCCCTGATTGTAAGGAGAAGGATTCTTCTGATTAACGAACTGGGCTCCCCTGATTGTTAGGAGAACGCGGGAACTGATTGACGAACTGGACTTCCCCCTGATTGTTACGAGAACGATTATTCTGATTAACGAACTGAGCTTCCACCTGATTGTTAGGAGAACGATTATTCTGATTAACAAACTGGGCTTCCCCCTGATTGTTAGGAGAACGATTATTCTGATTAACGAACTGGGCTTCCCCCTGATTGTTAGGAGAAGGATTATTCTGATTAACGAACTGGGCTTCCCCCTGATTGTTAGGAGAACGATTATTCTGATTAATGAACTGGACTTCTCCCTGATTGTTAGGAGAACGATTATTCTGATTAACGAACTGGGCTTCCCCCTGATTGTTAGGAGAACGATTATTCTGATTAACGAACTGGGCTTCCCCCTGATTGTTAGGAGAATGATTATTCTGATTAACGGACTGGGATTTCCCCTGATTGTTCGGAGAACAATTATTCTGATTAATGAACAGGGCTTCCCCCTGATTGTTAGGAGAACGATTATTCTGATTAACGAACTGGGCTTACCCCTGATTGTTAGGAGAACGATTATTCTAATTAACGAACTGGGCTTCCAACTGATTGTTAGGAGAATGAGGGAACTGATTAACGAACTGGACTTCCCCCTGATTGTTCGGAGAACGATTATTCTGATTAACGATCTGGGCTTCCCCCTGACTGTTAGGAGAATGATTATTCTAATTAACGAACTGGGCTTCCACCTGATTATTAGGAGAACGATTATTCTGATTAACGAACTGGGCTTCTCCCTGATTGTTAGGAGAACGATTATTCTGATTAACGAACTGGGCTTCCCCCTGATTGTTAGGAGAATGATTATTCTGATTAACGGACTGGGATTTCCCCTGATTGTTCGGAGAACGATTATTCTAATTAACGAACTGGGCTTCCAACTGATTGTTAGGAGAATGAGGGAACTGATTAACGAACTGGACTTCCCCCTGATTGTTCGGAGAACGATTATTCTGATTAACGATCTGGGCTTCCCCCTGATTGTTATAAGAACGTTTATCCTGATTAACGAACTGGGCTTCCCCCTGACTGTTAGGAGAATGATTATTCTAATTAACGAACTGGGCTTCCACCTGATTATTAGGAGAACGATTATTCTGATTAACGAACTGGGCTTCCCCCTGATTGTTATAAGAACGTTTATCCTGATTAACGAACTGGGCTTCCGGCTGATTGTTAGTAGAACGATTATTCTGATTAATGAACTGGTTTTCCCCCTGATTGTTACTAATACGAGGGATCTGATTAACAAACTGGACTTCCCCTTGATTGTTAGGAGAACGAGGGATCTATTTAACGAACTGGGCTTCCCCCTGATTGCTAGGAAAACAAGGGATCTGATTAATGAACTGGGCTTCGCCCTGATTGTTACGAGAACGATTATTCTGATTAACGAACTGGGCTCCCCCTGATTGTTAGGAGAAAACTTATTCTGATTAACGAACTGGGCTTCCCCCTGATTGTTAGGAGAACGATTATTCTAATTATTGGACTGGGCTTCTCCCTGATTGTTAGGAGAGCGATTATTCTGATGAACAAAATGGGCTTCCCCCTGATTGTTAGGAGAGCGATTATTCTGATGAACAAAATGGGCTTCCCCCTGATTGTTAGAAGAACGATTATCCTGATTAATGAACTGGGCTTCCCCCTGATTGTTAGGAAAACAAGGGATCTGATTAATAGCGAACCCAGAGGTGGAACAAATAATTGTGATGTATGGTAATGAATGAAGGAGTGAGTAATTAAAATGCCCACCTTCAATCCGTCTGTTTCTAAAGTGTTTGGATGTCAAGGTCTTGATGATTAATACATAAACCATTTCAGTTAGCTATAAAAGGAAATATATAGGGGACATTTTATCTTTCCAGAGCAGTAGATGCTTTAAGAGTTGTTTATAGTGGCTCTTCGATTATAGCTAGTTGATCACTAATACCACCTTTCCTTTCTTTGAGGTTAGGCTTGAGTCATTGTTATCACACGTAATGCAGCATCTGATCAGCCTGTACAAGCAACGGATCCACTAATCTTCAGGTTAATGTGTCCGGTCAAATAGACATCCTGCTCAGATTGCAAAACAGCATGGGTGTTCATCTGAATCACAAGCTGTGTGTCTGTAATATAGAGAGTGGTGCCGAACGCTGGCAGCCATAGGGCTTACATCAGTTCAAAATGAATACATGTAGCAGGTCCTACAGCGTTGTTGGGAAGAATGTGGATGCTGTAGCCTGGCAACAGAATAGTTCATTAGTGAAAAAAAAAACACAAAAACATAATGTGGTCAACTCTTACATCAATAAGGGTTCTGTATCTCAAACGGAATGAAAAGGTTGACTACCACTTGAAAATAAATTATTTCCTTACATGTATTATATTGTCAGTCTCTAAGGACTAGTTTCGGGCCATCAAGCCTTCATCAGCAACATTATTTGAGTACCATCTCTTTTTTTAAGTATTTTTGTCATGACGACTAATGCAGGAAACACATAGGCAGAGAAAACATTAGTTTGACGAAAAGCTGAAAGCACAACCGAGAAAAGAAAAATGTGGATGACACATATGACACATATCTAACAGCTTTTACATGGATCCATATTCAGGTTTAGTGGATCTTCCTGATGTCTCCTTCCAGGTAATTAAAATACCTGGAGCATAGTAACAGCAGTTTTTCCCTATAGCAACGGATCAAGTAAGCCTGAGCGTTGGGGGGGATAGATTTTCTAAAGGGAAAAAAACAATGACGGTTAATTACAATTATGGGAATGAGTCTCCTCCATCTTGTGCTAGACCTTATATTAGCCTCAGGGCGTTCCACTCCTATAACTCCATCACAGGGACACGCTGCAAATGAGAGGGCTGGGACGACAAAACTTTCTGACAACAGCTTGATGCTCTTGGCACTCTTTCTCCTCTCATCCCTCCTTTCTTTCTCCTCTCATCCCTCCTTTCTTTCTCCTCTCATCCCTTCTTTCTTTCTCCTCTCATCCCTTCTTTCTTTCTCCTCTCATCCCTCCTTTTTTTCACCTCTCATCCCTCCTTTCTTTCTCCTCTCATCCCTCCTTTCTTTCTCCTCTCATCCCTCCTTTCTTCCTCCTCTCATCCCTCATTTCGTTCTCCTCTCATCCCTCATTTCTTTCTCCTCTCATCCCTCCTTTCTTTCTCCTCTCATCCCTCCTTTTCTTTCTCATCACATCTCTAATTTCTTTCTCCTCTCATCCCTCATTTCTTTCTCCTCTCATCACTCATTTCTTTTTCCTCTCATCCCTCATTTCTTTCTCCTCTCATCCCTCCTTTCTTTCTCATCTCATCCCTCCTTTCTTTCTCCTCTCATCCCTTCTTTCTTTCTCCTCTCATCCCTCTTTTCTTTCTCCTCTCCTCCCTCCTTTCTTTCTCCTCCCTCCTTTCTTTCTCATCTCATCCCTCCTTTCTTTCTCCTCTCATCCGTTCTTTCTTTCTCCTCTCATCCCTCCTTTCTTTCTCCTCTCATCCCTCCTTTCTTTCTCCTCCCTCCCTCCTTTCTTTCTCATCTCATCCCTCCTTTATTTCTCCTCTCATCCCTCCTTTCTTTCTCCTCTCATCCCTCCTTTATTTCTCCTCTCATCCCTACTTTCTTTCTCCTCTCCTCTCATCCCTCCTTTCTTTCTCCTCTCATCCCTCCTCTCTGTCTCCTCTAATCCCTCCTTTATTTCTCCCCTCATCCCTCCTTTCTTTCTTCTCTCATCCCTCCTTTATCTGTGATCCCTTTTGATCATTCATCCCCCCTTTTCAATGGTCTCCCTCCACTCAACCACCTGCCGTTACTGAACCCACCCACCTGCCGTTCCTGTACCCAGCCACTTGCCGTTCCTGTACTCGCCAACCTGCCGTTGCTCGACCCACCTGCCGTACCTGTACCCACCCACCTGCTGTTCCTGTACCCACCCACCTGCCGTTCCTGTACCCACTCACCTGTCCTTCCTGTACCCACCCACCTGTCGTTCCTCCACTCACCCACCTGCCGTTCCTCCACCCACTCACCCAACTGCCGTTCCTCCACCCACTCACCTGCCGTTCCTCCACCCACCCACCCACCTGTACTTCCTGTACCCACCCACCTGTCGTTCCCCCACCCACTCACCTGCCGTTCCCCCACCCACTCACCTCCCGTTCCTCCACTCACCCACCAACCTGCCGTTCCTCCACCCACCGACCTGCCGTTCCTCCACCCACCGACCTGCCGTTCCTCCACCCACCCACCTGCCGTTCCTCCGCCCACCAACCTGCCGTTCCTCCACCCACCGACCTGCCGTTCCTCCACCCACCGATCTGCCGGTCCTCCATCCACCGACCTGCCGTTCCTCCACCCACCCACCAACCTGCCGTTCCTCCACCCACCCACCTGCCGTTCCCCCGCCCACCAACCTGCCGTTCCTCCACTCACCCAACTGCCGTTCCTCCACCCACCCACCTGCCGTTCCTCTACCCACCGACCTGCCATTCCTCCACCCACCCACCGACCTGCCGTTCCTCCACCCCCGACCTGCCGTTCCTCCACCCACCGACCTGCCGTTCCTCCACCCACCCACCGACCTGCCATTCCTCCACCCACCGACCTGCCGTTCCTCCACCCACCGACCTGCCGGTCCTCCACCCACCCACCCACCTGCCGTTCCTCTTCCCACCGACCTGCCGTTCCTCCACCCACCCACCGACCTGCCGTTCCTCCACCCACCGACCTACCATTCCTCCACCCACCCACTCACCCACCTGCCATTCCTCCACACACCCACCCACCCACCTGCCGTTCCTCCACCCACCGACCTGCCATTCCTCCACCCACCCACTCACCCACCTGCCGTTCCTCCACCGACCTGCCTTTCCTCCACCCACTCACCCACCTGCCTTTCCTCCACCCACTCACCCACCTGCCATTCCTCCATCCACAACCTGCCATTCCTCCACCCACCCACTCACCCACCTGCCGTTCCTCCACCCACCTGCTGTTCCGCCTTCCATTAGTTAAGCCATGATGTATTGTTCAGTGTCCTCTGAAAAGCTAATGACTCAAAACATTTTGGCCTTGAGCTTGGCTCCGAGGGGTGAACGCTTCCATACACGTTTTTTCATCGCAGCCACGGAGCGAAGGGAAACGGGTGAAATATAAAACCTTGAGTGGGTTTATGGTCGCTGCGCCCAAACGCCTCCATAGGGAACGTCGTAGCCGCTGCTCAGAACAATCCGGAACGCTGCCACAACAACCTCCGCTGACGCAGTAGCAAAGTCACCGGGAACGCCTAGCGACTTCTGCATGTCACAAGTAGCTGGAGAGAACAGGGATAACACAGTGGGGGCTGTGCCAATTCATTCATCATAGTCTGCTACCGCGCCATGGACCGGGTTCACTCTATTTACAAGGTCCCTCAGTAGTTGTAGGGAAGTGGTACAGACCTGAATTTGATGCAGAGGTGAGACTACTTTAGCGAAGCACCGAGCTGTGACTGAGGTTGTTTATATCAAGGGCTAAGTTTTGGAGAGGATTAGCTAGGGCAGGGATGGGCAACTGGTGACCCGCGAGACCCCCTTTTGTAGGCCCAACAATCATTTATTATTCTTTTTGGAACTCAGTCAGTCTCTCAACATACTGTTGAGAGTTAGAAGAGTAGAATTTACAAGATGCAATTTAGAAATGTGGTTTTGAATCAGCTGTTTTTCTTTTGTTATGTCAGCCACTGACAGTCACTCAATTATCCCACTCAATTATCCCACTCAATTATCCCACTCAATTATCCCACTCAATTAGCCCACTCAATTAGCCCACTCAATTATCCCACGCAATTATCCCACTCAATTATCCCACTCAATTAGCCCACTCAATTAGCCCACTCAATTAGCCCACTCAATTATCCCACTCAATTAGCCCACTCAATTATCCCACTCAATTAGCCCACTCAATTATCCCACTCAGTTAGCACACTCAATTATCCCACTCAATTAGCCCACTCAATTATCCCACTCAATTAGCCCACTCAATTAGCCCACTCAATTATCCCACTCAATTAGCCCACTCAATTATCCCACTCAATTATCCCACGCAATTATCCCACTCAATTATCCCACTCAATTAGCCCACTCAATTATCCCACTCAATTAGCCCACTCAATTATCCCACTCAATTATCCCACTCAATTATCCCACTCAATTAGCCCACTCAATTAGCCCACTCAATTATCCCACGCAATTATCCCACTCAATTATCCCACTCAATTAGCCCACTCAATTAGCCCACTCAATTAGCCCACTCAATTAGCCCACTCAATTAGCCCACTTAATTAGCCCACTCAATTAGCCCAGTCAATTAGCCCATGTCAGCTAACGTTTTTTTTGGATTGGTAAGTTAGACCAGCTGTCTAAACTTATAGCATAACAATTGCAGCAAACTTGCATGAAGACTGCAAAATTGTCTCTACGCCTTATGACAAAATGTGTTGAACTGCAGGAATTGTCAAGAGGGGTCCCTCTAAAATGTTTTGCTCGCAAGGTGCGAGGGCCGGCTCTGTCTGGATGTTGATGTGGGTACGCAAACACCCGATCCCTGCAGCTCCCCGTGAGCTCAAACCCCCGATCCCTGCAGCTCCTCATGAGTTCAAACCCCCGATCCCTGCAGCTCCTCATGAGTTCAAACCCCCGATCCCTGCAGCTCCTCATGAGCTCAAACCCCCGATCCCTGCAGCTCCTCATGAGTTCAAACCCCCGATCCCTGCAGCTCCTCATGAGTTCAAACCCCCGATCCCTGCAGCTCCTCATGAGTTCAAACCCCGATCCCTGCAGCTCCTCATGAGTTCAAACCCCGATCCCTGCAGCTCCTCATGAGTTCAAACCCCGATCCCTGCAGCTCCTCATGAGTTCAAACCCCGATCCCTGCAGCTCCTCATGAGTTCAAACCCCGATCCCTGCAGCTCCTCATGAGTTCAAACCCCGATCCCTGCAGCTCCTCATGAGTTCAAACCCCCGATCCCTGCAGCTCCTCATGAGTTCAAACCCCGATCCCTGCAGCTCCTCATGATTTCAAACCCCTGATCCCTGCAGCTCCTCATGAGTTCAAACCCCGATCCCTGCAGCTCCTCATGAGTTCAAACCCCCGATCCCTGCAGTTCCTCATGATTTCAAACCCCGATCCCTGCAGCTCCTCATGAGTTCAAACCCCGATCCCTGCAGCTCCTCATGAGTTCAAACCCCGATCCCTGCAGCTCCTCATGAGTTCAAACCCCGATCCCTGCAGCTCCTCATGAGTTCAAACCCCGATCCCTGCAGCTCCTCATGAGTTCAAACCCCGATCCCTGCAGCTCCTCATGAGTTCAAACCCCCGATCCCTGCAGCTTCTCATGAGTTCAAACACCCGATCCCTGCAGCTTCTCATGAGTTCAAACCCCGATCCCTGCAGCTCCTCATGAGTTCAAACCCCGATCCCTGCAGCTCCTCATGAGTTCAAACCCCGATCCCTGCAGCTCCTCATGAGTTCAAACCCCGATCCCTGCAGCTCCTCATGAGTTCAAACCCCGATCCCTGCAGTTCCTCATGAGTTCAAACCCCGATCCCTGCAGCTCCTCATGAGTTCAAACCCCGATCCCTGCAGCTCCTCATGAGTTCAAACCCCCGATCCCTGCAGCTCCTCATGAGTTCAAACCCCCGATCCCTGCAGCTCCTCATGAGTTCAAACACCCGATCCCTGCAGCTCCTCATGAGTTCAAACCCCCGATCCCTGCAGCTCCTCATGAGTTCAAACCCCCGATCCCTGCAGCTCCTCATGAGTTCAAACCCCCGATCCCTGCAGCTTCTCATGAGTTCAAACACCCGATCCCTGCAGCTTCTCATGAGTTCAAACCCCCGATCCCTGCAGCTCCTCATGAGTTCAAACCCCGATCCCTGCAGCTCCTCATGAGTTCAAACCCCCGATCCCTGCAGCTCCTCATGAGTTCAAACCCCCGATCCCTGCAGCTCCTCATGAGTTCAAACCCCCGATCCCTGCAGCTCCTCATGAGTTCAAACCCCCGATCCCTGCAGCTCCTCATGAGCTCAGATTTTTTTGTTGCCCAATCTTTTCAATGTTGCATAACAGAATAATACTACATCATTAGTTCATAAATGATGGTGTAATATGCTTGGTTTACATTACTAATATGTTTCATGGATAGTTAGAAACTCCTACTTCTACATCTTCCATATTGCAGCATTTTTTCCCCTTACCAGATAAAGTGCAACCACAATGAATCTCCGTCACCTCGTTCACTGCTATTATTTATGAAAGGCTACAGTAACATTGCCGATCAGGATTGAAAAATAATAATAATTGAACAGTCTTAGCTTATTTTTCATGGAGAAGAGCTTCGCCGCAACTGCCTTGCCATGTTAATTACCTCATATCCTGCAGCAGCATGACAGCATCCTGTCAGCTCCACAGCACAGGAAGAAGAAAAGAACAGTCGTCCTTCAACATCAGTTTTTATTCCCATATTACCTCCATCATCTGCATCCTACTGTAACATGCACCTGGGCCCAAATCCCAAATGGCACCCTATTCCCTATTTAGTGCACTACTAGCCTATTGAGCTCTGTTCAAAAGTAGTGCACTGCATACAGAATTGGGTGCCATTTTGGCACGTAGCCCTGGTGATCCCTACGACACGTAAACCCCTATATATGTTTCACTAACGGAACACAGCTCATTAGCCTAATTGGCTACGAAGAGGACTGAAGCAAATGAAGAGATTGGGTTCTGGTGTGAGATAAGAGTCATGCGTTGATCAAAGTGCTGACGGAGTGAGGGGGGAGGGTGTGAGGGAATATAGATTAGTAACATCTCCAGTACATGGACTTGTAAGGCGATACTGATCATCTCCCAGGCTCTGACTTTAAAATAGCATCCGTAAGGTCACGCTCTTCAAAAGGTTAAATGAACATGTAAGTGGTGTAGCGTCTGACTACAAAACAGCGGTGCCGTTACTATTCTTGACGGTGAAACGCTTACACGGGTCCATGTGGTCATGTTATACGTTCTCTCACTATAATGACTTGCCGGTCGGCCAATCACATTGCACGTGGTTGCCTTCTGTACCATGTATGCATTAATCCGTGTCTCCAGGGAATTCTAATGGCATGACAATGCTTGGAAATGTGTGGAAGGAACAATGGAAGAACAACGAATCACATGGACGAGTCAATCCAACTTGCATGATTACGTTACAGTTGAATGAATCACATGGACGAGTCGATCCAACTGCATGATTAGGTTATAGTTGAATGAATCACATGGACGAGTCGATCCAACTGCATGATTAGGTTATAGTTGAATGAATCACATGGACGAGTCGATCCAACTGCATGATTAAGTTACAGTTGAATGAATCACATGGACGAGTCGATCCAAATGCATGATTAGGATATAGTTGAATGAATCACATGGACGAGTCGATCCAACTGCATGATTAAGTTACAGTTGAATGAATCACATGGACGAGTCGATCCAACTGCATGATTAGGTTATAGTTGAATGAATCACATGGACGAGTCGATCCAACTGCATGATTAGGTTATAGTTGAATGAATCACATGGACGAGTCGATCCAACTGCATGATTAGCTTAGAGTTGATGAATCACAAGGACGAGCCGATCCAACTGCATGATTAGGTTAGAGTTGATGAATCACAAGGACGAGTCGATCCAACTGCATGACTTCCTGAATGCAGCACACGCCACCGATTCGCTGGGAATAATGGAATCAGTTTTTCTTAATTTGATGTATAGTAGCCCTCTCTGAAGTCTCACAGATAGAGGAAATTGCCAAGAAACTGAAGATCTCGTACAACGCTGTGTACTACTCCCTTCACAGAACAGAGCAAACTGGCACTAACCAGAATAGAAAGAGGAGTGGGAGGCCCCAGTGCACAACTGAGCCAGAGGACAAGTACATTAGAGTGTCTAGTTTGAGAAACAGACGCCTCACAAGTCCTCAACTGGCATGCGGGGATCCGGGATGCAGGGCGTCTAGGCAAAGTTCCTCTGTCCAGTCTCAACGTCAACAGTGAAGAGGCGACTCCGGGATGCGGGGCTTCTAGGCAAAGTAGCATAGAAAGGGCCTTGTCATACCCTGTGGACGGCGCTTATTTGGAGCCAATTTCCTCCTACAACAGTACAATGACTCAAAGCGCAGCTCCAAACTATGCAATAACTATTTAGGGAAGAAGCAGTCAGCTGGTGTTCTGTCTATAATGGAGTAGCCAGCAGTCACAGGATCTCAACCCTATTGAGCTGCTGTGGGAGCAGCTTGACCGTATGGTACGTAAGACGAAAGCAAAGTTTGAAGGACACAATTAATTACTTCAATTAAAAATCATGATTTAAAACCTTGTCAACGTCTTCACTATCTTTTCCTTTTCATTTCGCAACTCATTTCATGTGTTGTTTTACATGGAAAACAAGGACATTTCTCAGTCACCCCAAACTTTTGAACAATAGTGTGTGCTGCAGGTCTGTCAGTTGGACTCTTCTCCCTTTCGGTATTCAACACTGACCTGGATGTTACTGTACAGTACTACTATGCCCACGAAACGTTCCTACAGACGTGTGGACAGAGTGGGGAGATGATCCTGTCAACATACTATAGCTTCCCCTGTAGCCTGTATCTCATAGTAGTAATATACTCACCTCACTCTGTCCAACTCCCCCCTCCCCTCCACTGTTGACAAAACAGAGAAAGGGAGGGAGGGAGAGAGGTGTGAAGAACAGCTAGTCCTATTGAGGCTTGATTGGTTTTACTTGATTATACCTCGTGCTTTCAAAAGCTGGAGGCGGGGGCTTGTTCTCAATGACTATTAAAGTGGTTGTTGGTACACAAAGTCAACGGTGCCAGCCGACGAAAAAGCAAAACAAACAACACTTAATAGTTTCGAAAGCATTTAAAAAGCAACGTGGAAAGTCATAGATAGCACCTTGGAGAGAGATGGGAGGAATACTTTATTATAGTGCAGCTTTTAAGTATTGAAATGAGAGTGCTCTTCTGCAGGGGTTTTTGCACAGGTGTTCTAGTGTGTATCATTACTCCCCTCTGTTGGTGAGAAGGGGAAACTGCAGCTTGGGAAGTGGAGTTGGCAGAACACGGCAAACAGCTTTAGTAATTTATCCTTAACACCTAAAGGCATCATGCATTTCTGAGTTTAACACAAAAAGGTAGAATCAATGTAGTCTCATTTATCAAGCTTCAACCATTGTTTCAT
>NC_088238.1:58121315-58138815 GCF_036934945.1 Oncorhynchus masou masou
GTCTCTACACCGTTCCCTTTCCCTCTCTCTCTGTCTCTACCCCGTTCCCTCTCCCTCTCTCCCTGTCTCTACCCCGTTCCCTCTCCCTCTCTCCCTGTCTCTACCCCGTTCCCTCTCCCTCTCTCCCTGTCTCTACCCCGTTCCCTCTCCCTCTCTCCCTGTCTCTACACCGTTCCCTTTCCCTCTCTCTCTGTCTCTACCCCGTTCCCTCTCCCTCTCTCCCTGTCTCTACCCCGTTCCCTCTCCCTCTCTCCCTGTCTCTACCCCATTCCCTCTCCCTCTCTCCCTGTCTCTACCCCGTTCCCTCTCCCTCTCTCTCTGTCTCTACCCCGTTCCATCTCCCTCTCTCTCTGTCTCTACCCCGTTCCCTCTCCCTATCTCCCTGTCTCTACCCCGTTCCCTCTCCCTCTCTCCCTGTCTCTACCCCGTTCCCTTTCCCTCTCTCTCTGTCTCTACCCCGTTCCTTCTCCCTCTCTCTGTCTCTACCCCGTTCCCTCTCCCTCTCTCCCTGTCTCTACCCCGTTCCCTTTCCCTCTCTCTCTGTCTCTACCCCGTTCCCTCTCCCTCTCTCCCTGTCTCTACCCCGTTCCCTCTCCCTCTCTCCCTGTCTCTACCCCGTTCCCTCTCCCTCTCTCCCTGTCTCTACCCCGTTCCCTTTCCCTCTCTCTCTGTCTCTACCCCGTTCCCTCTCCCTCTCTCCCTGTCTCTAACCCGTTCCCTCTCCCTCTCTCCCTGTCTCTACCCCGTTCCCTCTCCCTCTCTCCCTGTCTCTACCCCGTTCCCTTTCCCTCTCTCTCTGTCTCTACCCCGTTCCCTCTCTCTCTCTCCCTGTCTCTCCCTGTCTCTAATATGGTCATACATTTGGCGGGAGGTTAGGAAGTGAAGCTCAGTTTCCACCTCATGTTGTGGGCAGTGTGCACATAGCCTGTCTTCTCTTGAAAGCCATGTCTGTTTATGTTGGCCTTTCTCAATTGAAAGGCTATGCTCACTGAGTCTGTACATAGTCCAAGCTTTTGTTTGGGTCAGTCACAGTGGTCAGGTATTCTGTCACTGTGTACTCTCTGTATAGGGCCAAATAGCATTCTAATTTGCTCAGTTTATTTGTTAATTCTTTTGCAATGTGTGAAGTAATTATCTTTTTGTTTTCTAATTAATTTGGTTGGGTCTAATTGTGATGCTGACCTGGGGCTCTGTGGGGTGGGTTTGTGTTTGTGAACAGAGCCCCAGGACCAGCTTGCTTAGGGGGCTCTTCTCCAGGTTAATCTCTCTGTAGGTGACGGCTTTGTTATGGAAGGTTTGGGAATCGGTTCCTTTTAGGTGATTGTAGAATTTAACAGCTCTTTTCTGGATTTTGATCATTAGCGGGTAACGGCCTAATTCTGCTCTGCCTGCATTATTTTGTGTTTTAAGTTGTACGCTGAGGATATTTTTGCAGAATTCAGCATGCAGTCTCAATTTCAAATAAAATCAAATCGTTATTTGTCACATTCGCCGAATACGACCTCACAGTGAAATGCTTACAAGCCCTTAATTAACCAACAATGCAGTTTTAAGAAAAGTACCTAAATATTTTTGAAATAAAAGTAACAAATAATTAAATATCTGCAGTAAAATAGCAATAGCGAGATTATATACAGGGGTACTGGTACAGAGTGAATGTGTGGAGGCACCGGTTAGTCGAGGTAATTGAGGTAATACATACATGTAGGTAGAGTTATTAAAGTGACTATTTTGGTGATTGTATCTCTCTTCTCCCCTCTGCCGCTATTTCTCTCTCTCTCTTCTCCCCCCTCTCTCTCTCCTCTCCCCCCTCTCTCCCTCCCCCCTCTCTCTCTTCTCCCCCTGTCTCTCTCTTCTCCCCCGCTCCCTCTCTCTTCTCCCCTGCTCCATCTCTCTTCTTCCCCCCTCTCTCTCTTCTCCCCCTCTCTCTCTCTTCTCCCCCTCTCTCTCTCTTCTCCCCCTGCTCCCTCTCTCTTCTCCCCTCTCCCTCTCTCTTCTCCCCCGCTCTCTCTCTCTTCTCCCCCTGCTCCATCTCTCTTCTCCCCTCTCCCTCTCTCTTCTCCCCCTCCCTCTCTCTTCTCCCTGCTCCATCTCTCTTCTCCCCCTGCTCCCTCTCTCTTCTCCCCCTCTCTCTCTCTTCTCCCCCTCTCTCTCTCTTCTCCCCCCGCTCCCTCTCTCTTCTCCCCCCCTCTCTCTCTCTTCTCCCCCCGCTCCATCTCTCTTCTCCCCCGCTCCCTCTCTTCTCCCCTCTGCCTCTCTCTTCTCCCTCTGCTCTCTCTCTCTTCTCCCCCTGCTCCCTCTCTCTTCTCCCCCCGCTCCCTCTCTCTTCCCCCCCGCTCCCTCTCTCTACTCCCCCTCCCGCTTCTCTTCTCCCCCTCCCGCTCTCTCTCTCTTCTCCCCCTCTCTAATTTGCTATATTGGCATGATGTAACAATGTACATATTGCCAAAGCTTATTTTGGATATTTACAATATGAAAATAATGAGAATCAAAATTGTGTAATAGGAAATGCAGCTCTGCCTCTCCCCTGGAGCAGAGTGAGCACAGCCTGTCCTTTCTGGGCAGCCAGGTTTGTCTGTGACGACGGGTCTCTACAGCCAGACTGTGCTCACTGAGTCTGTACCGAGCCTATGTTTTCCTCAGTGTTCTATCAGTCACAGTGGTCAGATAGTCTACCAACCTGTACTGTCTAAATAGTATATGACGTTTTTATTTTATTTTTTATTTTACACCTTTTTCTTCCCAATTTTATGGTATCCAATTGTTTAGTAGCTACTATCTTGTCTCATCGCTACAACTCCCCTACGGGCTGAGGAGAGACACAAGTTGAAAGTCATGCTTCCTCCGATACACAACCATGCACCTGGCAACCTTGGTTAGTGCGCACTGCACCCGGCGCGACACAGGAGTCTCTGGTGCGCGATGAGACAAGGATTTCCCTACCGGCCAAACCCTCCCTAACCCGGACGACGCTAGGCCAATTGTGCATCCCCCCACGGACCTCCTGGTCACAGCCGGTTACGACAGAGCCTGGGCGTGAACCCAGAGTCTCTGGTAGCACAGCTGGCACTGCAGTACAGCACCCTTAACCACTGCACCACCCGGGAGGCTAGTATTTGAATTTCACTTAGATTTTTTTTTTTGTCTTTTCAATAGGTGATATATTTTTATTTTTGCTTTGTGACGATTTGGTTGGGACAGATTTTCTGAGTGCTGTCCTGAGTCCTGTCCTTTTGGTTAGTGAACTAAGCCTCAGAACCAGCAGGCTGAGGAGACTCTTCTCTTGTTTCATCTCTTGACATTGTAGAGCCGTGTGATGGAATGAGATGAGTGCTGTCCTGAGGTCTTTCTTAGTGCTGTCCTGAGTCCTGTCCTTTTGGTTAGTGAACTAAGCCTCAGAACCAGCTGGCTGAGGAGACTCTTCTCTTGTTTCATCTCTTGACATTGTAGAGCTGTGTGATGGAAGGTTTTGGGGTCACTTGTTTTTTAGATGGTTTTAAAATTGTATGATTCTTTTTTCTATTCGAATGAGGAGGGGGTATCGGCCCAATTCTGCTCTACATGCATTATTTTGAGTTTTTCTTTGCAGTGGCAACACAGTCTGGCAAAACTCTACATGCAGTATTTCGATTGGATGTTTGTCACATTTGATAAATTCACTGTTAGAGAGTGGACCCCATACTTCACTGCCATATAGAGCAATTGGTTCTATAACTTCTAATTGGAACCTGCGGTTAACGGTCAGAGTCCAGGTCTGACAGAACCTGTGGTTAACGGTCAGAGCCCAGGTCTGACAGAACCTGTGGTTAACGGTCAGAGTCCAGGTCTGACAGAACCTGTGCAGATGATCTAGGTGCTGCTGTAACCCCTCTTTAGTGGGAGACTGCAGCAACAGGTCATCTGTGTACAGTAGACACTTGATTTAAGTGTTGTGTAGGGTGATACCAGGTGCTGCCGATTCGTCTAAGGTTTTTGCCAATTCATTATTGCAGATGTTGAATAGTGTTGGACTTATTGGGCAGCCCTGTTTCACTCCACGTCCCTGAGAGAAGAAGTCGGTTTGCTTGTTGTCAATTTGAACTGCACATTTGTTTTTCGTGTACACTGATTTAATAACATCATGTGTTTTCCCTCCAATACCACTTTATATTAGTTTATATAAAAGACATTCCTGCAAAATTGAATCAAATGCTTTCTTGAAATCTCCAAAACACAAGTAGATTGTTCCTTTGTTTTGGTTTACTTGTTTGTCAATTAGAGTGTGGAGGGTGTAAATGTGGTCTGTTGTACAATACTTTTTTAGAAATTCAATCTGGCTTCTGTTCAGGACGTTGTGTTCGTCAAGTAAATGATGTAGTCTGCTATTTATAATGCTGCAGAGAATGTTTCCCAAGTTGCTGTTAACGCAAATTCATTTGTAATTATTTGGGTCAGATTTGTCTCCATTTTTATAGATTGGTGTGATCAATCCCTGGTTCCAAATATCGGGGGAATACCTGCAGTGAGGATAATGCTGAAGAGACAATTTGAATCTGTGATCTGTATATTTGATCATTTCATTTAAAATACCATCAGCACCACAGGCCGTTTTGGGTTGGAGTGTGCGTAGTTTCCCAATAATTATTCTTCTGTAATTGGGGTATCCACACGATTCTGACAGTCTTTGACTGCTGATTCAAAGATTTGTAATTTGTCATGCATATCTTTTTGTTCTGGGCTCTTTGTTACATTGCTGTAGATGTTTTCTCCCATATCCCTATGTTGGGAGGCCAATTCCGCCTAATTAGGTTTGTTAAATTTATTCCAATTCTCCCAGAAATGTTTTGATTCTATGGATTCCTCAATTCCATCCAGCTGTTTTCTAATATGCTGTTCCTTTTTTGCTCTCAGGGTGTGTTTGTATTGCCTCAGTGTTTCCCGGTATTGAAGGCGTATATTGTTGTTGCCTGGTTCTCTGTGTTTTTGATTAGATATATTTCTCAGATTTCTAAGATTTTCTTAGATTTTTGCAATCATTATCAAACCATTTTTCATTATATATTATTTTCCGTTGGCTATTATACTTCTTTAGATTAGCCAAGGAGTCTAATTTGTCAAATATAAAGTTCATGTTCCAAACGGCCAAATGTACACCTTCATTGCTGAAGGAGAATGTTAAGGCTAAAAAGTTGTCCAGGAGAGATTGAATTTTTTGGCTACTAGATGTCTGTACTGTTTGCTCTCCATCTATAGGCCTTTTTAGTACCATATAATTTATTGGGCCGTGATGCTTCATGGTTGGTTTCTGCTCTTCTCAGATGCACTGTGATTTTACTGTGGTCTAAGAGAGGTGTTAGTGGGCTGACTGTGAAGGCTCTGAGAGACTCTACGTTTAGGTCGGTGAGGAAGTAGTCTACAGTATTGCTGCCAAGGGATGAGCTGTAGGTGTACCTACCAAAAGAGTCCCCTCTCAGCCTACCATTGACTATGTACAGACCCAGTGTTCAACAGAGCTTCACGAGCTGTACTCCATTTTTGTGGGGAGGGAAAGTTTGTTGCTTTCTGGTAGGTGTTTATCCCCATGACTGTTAATAGTTTCTGGTTCTTCTGCTGTTCTAGCATTCAGGTCTCCACAGACCAAGACGTTGCCTTGGGTCTGAAAGTGACTAATTCCCCCCTCTAGAATGGAGAAACTCTCCTCATTGAAGGAGGGTGACTCCGAGGGGGGAATGTATGTGGCACAGAGGAAGATGTTTTAATCTGTCAAGATGGTCTCCTTGTTGATTTTTAACCAGATAAAGAATTATCCTGTTTTGGTCAATTTGATTGAATATTAATCAGTTCAGATTTATACCATATTAGCATTCCCCCTGAGTCTCTGCCCTGTGTGATTCCTTTTAATTTAGTGGATGGTGTGATTATCTCCCTATAAGCTAGTGGACAGCCAGTGGAAACATCACCTCTGCACCATGTTTACTGTACTACTACAATATCAACATCATCAATATCTTTCAGGAAGTCTGGGTTTCTGCTCTTCAGTCCAAAAGCAGAGGACTTCAAGCCTTGTAAATTCCAACATGCATCATAAAAAATAAAAATAAAAATGATTTACCTTCAAAATGAGTCAAACACTCACAATCCAACAAGAACTATTAAAATAGGATTTTTCAATTAATGTAAACTTGTTTTGCAAATGTGATTTGTTTATCATTAAATATAGCTTACCATGATATATCTTACCATGACCCTCGGCCTATCACATGTGAGCATCCATGACCCTCGGCCTATCACATGTGAGCATCCATGACCCTCGGCCTATCACATGTGAGCATAGTAGACTCAGCATTTGTTTAATGTCACTCATTTGGTTGGTGGGGGCTGGGCCAGTTGCTCCTCTCACAGCCTGTGCGCAGCTCTGCCTGCTGAGCTGTGGCTCCTCCAAGTGTGGGTCTGCGGTGGGGGGCAGGGGGGTGGGAGGCCTCGTCTGGGTGGCTCTGAAGCTGGGCTGGGGTGGTCTGTGCTGCTCTGGCTGTGGTGGGCATTGAGGTTGGTGGTGCTGTGGTCGTGGCTGGGGGGTCCAGGGTGCTGGTCCAGGGTGTTGTCTCAGTGATCTCAGAGTGGTGGAGATTGCTCTGCTGTTCCTGGGTGGAGAGGTTGGGCTGTGGTTTAAAGCAACACCCTTGAGAGTCCCTGTAAAGGTGAAAACGGTCATAGAGACGGTCCAGATCGAAGGTGGGATGGTGGGCCAGGTGTACATTGGGTTGCAGGGCACAGTCCCGTGAGAGGCGGGCATTTATTATTTGGATTGTGGCAGGGTGGAAGTCCTTCCTCTGTAGAAAGGTTGACACCATGATCCTTGAGTTGGGGAAGATTTCGGATGCTTTCTCAATCACTCCCCATAGTGAAGTCGCCACCCTCTCCTGCTGAGCACACAGGTCGTTGCTTCCGGTGTGTATGATTATGTGGCTTGGCGACCCGAGATGGGCCTTATCAAGCAGCTCCATGGCCCTCTGCGTTGTTGGGCACCACACCTTTCTCATTTTGTGTCGAGGGAAAAGTTTATTCTCCAGAACAAACTTCCCATTTGAGTCCATCAACAGGACGATGTCAGCCAGTGTTTCTTCTGGACTGGAGGGAGTAGGGGGGGGGGGTGGTCTGCCGGTGCTGCTGTCAGAGGGAGGCTGTTCTGTGGGTTGGGGTGGAGGGGTGCAGCAGGCAGGGCTGGGGAGGTCTGGCTGGTTGATCTGGGCTCCTCTGCTGTGTGAGGGCAGGTCATAGAGTGGTGATCTAGTTGCTCCTGCAGCCTGTCCTCTGCTCTCTGTCTCTCCTGCAGCTCCTGTCTTAGTGTGGTCAGCTCCTTATTACTGTTCTGCCTGTCTTTTAGGATCTCTCTCACCTCCTTTGTTAGATCAGCCAGCTCTCTCTTGAGTCCGTCTCTCTCTTGCTAAAACTCTTTCGGCTGTGTTGCAAGGCTGCTGTCCTGCTCTGTCCTCAGCTTGGTTAGAAGCTCCTCTATAAGGTGTGTTTCTCTATTTGCTGTTAGCTCACGCTCTCCCTCAGCAGGACCACCTCCCCCTCCAGTCTGGTGAACTCATCCCTCATGACAGCCATGGTGGTGAGGAGGACCCCCTCCCCCTCCAATCTGGTGAACTCATCCCTCATGACAGCCATGGTGGTGAGGAGGACCCCCTCCCCCTCCAGTCTGGTGAACTCATCCCTCATGACAGCCATTGTGGTGAGGAGGGCCACATCCAGTCTGGTGAACTCATCCCTCATGACAGCCATGGTGGTGAGTAGGGCCACCTCCAGTCTGGTGAACTCATCCCTCATGACAGCCATGGTGGTGAGGAGGGTCACCTCCAGTCTGGTGAACTCATCCCTCATGACAGCCATGGTGGTGAGGAGGGCCACCTCCAGTCTGGTGAACTCATCCCTCATGACAGCCATGGTGGTGAGGAGGGCCACCTCCAGTCTGGTGAACTCATCCCTCTTGTCAGCCATGGTGGTGAGGAGGACCCCCTCCCTCTCCAGTCTGGTGAACACATCCCTCATGGCAGACATGGTGGTGAGGAAGGCCACCTCCCCCTCCAGTCTGGTGAACTCATCCCTCATGGCAGCCATGGTGATGAGGAGGGCCTGAGCCTGCTCTGCACTGAGGGGTTTGCTCTCCTCCTGGGGTGTGTCCTCCACTATGGTGGGAAGAGGTGCTGGATGTTCCTTCTTGGGTGGCATAGTAGGGGTGAGGGTGGTGCTGGTGGAGTTTGTCTTGTGGGAGGGCATGTCACTGGTGGTGTCCTTCTCTCTCTTTGCTCTCTCCTTAATGGTCTGAAAGTCTGTTTCTAACAGCCTAATTAATGTTACCTTCCACCATGAGAGTCCCAGTCTTGTAGAGGTTGATTGTTATCATGGTGCTGTCAGGGTCATCTGTCTCTTTGACTTTCAGCTTCCACCCATTACAGATTCCCTCTTTCTTTATGGATGGGTAGTGAGAGCACACTGCTGAGCGCCATGCATTCGGCTGGTCAGTGAGGAAGATGAGATTACTCACATCACCGTTTTTTCAGTGGTCTGCGAAAAGGGTTTCTGGCCTCCCCTTTATTAGATTCTATTTAACCTCTAGCGACGAGCAATCCTGTATCCGGGAGCGTAATCATAGCCTCAAGCTCATTAGCATAACGCAACGTTAACTATTCATGAAAATCGCAAATGAAATGAAATAAATATATTGGCTCACAAGCTTAGCCTTTTGTTAACAACACTGTCATCTCAGATTTTCAAAATATGCTTTTCAACCATCGCTACACAAGCATTTGTGTAAAAGGTATTGATAGCTAGCATAGCATTAGCCTAGCATTCAGCAGGCAACATTTTCACAAAAACAAGAAAAGCATTCAAATAAAATAATATACCTTTGAAGAACTTCGGATATTTTCAATGAGGAGACTCTCAGTTAGATAGCAAATGTTCAGTTTTTCTAAAAAGATTATTTGTGTAGGAGAAATCGCTCCGTTTTGTTCATCACGTTTGGCTAAGAAAAACCCCCAAAAATTCAGTCATTACAACGCCAAACTTTTTTCCAAAATAACTCCATAATATCGACAGAAACATGGCGAACATTGTTTAGAATCAATCCTCAAGGTGTTTTTCACGTATCTATTCGATGATAAATCATTCGTGGCAGTTGCCTTTCTCCTCTGAACCAAATGGAAAAGTGGACGCAGCTGGAGATTGAACAATAATTTCGACGGAGGACACCAAGCGGACACCTGGTAAATGTAGTCTCTTATGGTCAATCTTCCAATGATATGCCTACAAATACTTCACAATGCTGCAGACACCTTGGGGAAATGACAGAAAGTGTAGGCTCATTCCTGGCGCATTCACAGCCATATAAGGAGACATTGGAACACAGCGCCTTCAGAATCTGGGCCATTACCTGTTTGAAATTTCATCTTGGTTTCGCCTGTAGCACAAGTTCTGTGGCACTCACAGATAATATCTTTGAAGTTTTGGAAACGTCAGTGTTTTTTTTCCAAAGCTGTCAATTATATGCATAGTCAAGCATCTTTTCGTGACAAAATATCTTGTTTAAAACGGGAACGTTTTTTTATCAGAAAATTAAAAGAACGCCCCCTATATCGAATAAGTTAAAAGCTTTCCTCATTGAGTAATTTTTGGCCTCTGGAGGGTAGAGAATGGACTCAGCGCTGAGGGGGAGGACATGGTGCCTGAGGGCTCTGCTTCTGCTGCTGCTCTGTTTCGCTGCCCTGTTGACATGGCAACAGGTTTGTTCTTCTGCTGCTGTTGCTAGCTAGCGCTAATTTAGTTAAAAAACCAGCAAAAAGAGTGACAATTCTTTACACAAGAAAACAGAAGATATGTTTAGAGTTAGTCCGTGCTCCTTTTTGGTTTACTCACTCAGTTTGGTCGTTTAATGTAGTTGTATGAACTCCCCTTGCTAGGTTTGTTCTCGAGCGTTTCTTCTGGCTAGCTTGTTAGTCTGCTGGCTAGGTCACTGTTGTGTAGCTAGCTAGAGTCAAAACGTCTTAACATGAGGCCAAAGTTGCTTTTTTATCTATTCTGATTGAATAGAGTTGTTGTTGTTAATCACTTCTTATCTGAATATATTTCTCGATTCGAGTGTTTATCTCATTCTAAACAAAACAAAAATATAAAATACATCAGGAGCTCATGTTGGGCATCTCTCTCCCGCTCTCTCCCCCCTCCCTCTCTCTCTCTCTCTGTCTCTCTCTCTCTCTGTCTCTCTCTCTCTCTCTCTCTCTCTCTCGTCTCTCTCTCTCTCTCTTTTTCTCTCTCAGTCTCTCTCTCTCTCTCTTTTTCTCTCTCAGTCTCTCTCTCTCTCTCTTTTTCTCTCTCAGTCTCCCCTCTCTCTCTCCGTCTCTCTCTCTCTCTCTCTTTTTCTCTCTCAGTCTCCCCCCCTCTCTCTCTCTCTCTCTCTCTCTGTCTCTCTCTCTCTCTCTCTCTCTCTCTCTCTCTCTCTCTCTCCGTCTCTCTCTCTCTCTCTCTTTTTCTCTCTCAGTCTCTCTCTCTCTCTCTTTGTCTCTCTCAATCTGTCTCTCTCTCTCTCTCTTTCTCTCTCTCTCTCTCTTTCTCCCTCTCAGTCCCCCCCTCCTCTCTCTCTCTCTCTCTCTCTCTCTCTCTCTCAGTCTCTCTCTCGCTCTCCACCATCACTAGGAGTCTGGATCACCTAAAGGAGCCATATTGTCACCGAGCTGCTGAGTGATAAGTGTCTCCCTCTCTCTCCAGCTTCAGCCTTCTCCCCCACTTTTCATTAACGTAATCTGTCCCCGTAGTCGAGTCTGGATTTTAATGAATTCAATATTTATTTCCTTTTTTTGTGTGAAATGCCTTGTCTGTGTAATTTTATTTCAGCTGACATGTGATATTTGAGACTATAAGAGTTGTTTCCGTTTTCTGTGGCTTTTATTCCAAATGGCACACTATTCATAATATAGTGCACTACTTCTTACCAGATCCCTTTGGCTCCCTTGTCAAAAGTAGTGCACGAAACGTGGGTGCCATCGTGTAACGAGTCAGCTGAGTGACACAGGAGAATGCTGAGAAGAACTCACTCAGATGCTAGCTGCTTAAACATGTAAAAATGGAGGAGCACATCAACGAAAAAGGGCTTTACATTCACTGTAGCACCTTTTGTTTTCAATCAGTGTAGAATCTTAATTTATAATCAGTTTGGCCCCTTCCCTTTCAATCAGTGCACAGTCTGGCTGCTGGCTGGCGTGCTCACCTAAGCCAGGGCTAGCCGTGATATATGGATGGTCTCTCAATGGGAGGGGAGAGCGGCGTTGTGCTTTGTTCCATGGGAAAAACGTATGTGTTTAAAACGATGGTTGGTGGATGAAAAGGTCTATTCTATAATGTAAAACCAAAGGCATTTTTTAATCAAATCAAATCAAATAATTCAAATCAACTACTTCTAGTATGTTGAGCTCAAAGTTTAACTTTTTACTTTCAATGTTTATTTGGTTCTGAATGAAAACTAAATGAGAAGTCACATCATTTTTTTTTAAATTAGGACATCAAATGTTTTCCCAGCATGCTCTATGGCAGGTACAGTATATTGTTTTGGAATTGTTTTTAATATGTGTGTTTTTGCATGTACATTGAGTGATTTATTGATCTTATGCTACAGCAGGATCAATAACAATGGTTGCTCCAGTTTAAAGGGCTTCTACCTCACATTATTCCCTGGCCCTCATTATGAATGCAGGTAACAGGTACATACACGTGTTAACTGTTGGATAGTCTAACTCTGGCTGAATTACAATAGTAATTACACACCCCGTTGAAAGCCAACGTACTGTGACCTACTATTATGTCAAATAGTCCATCCCATTTGGAAGATTCCTGGAAATTCTTCAACCAGGATTTTTAGAAAATTGTGGAATTTAGGGATTTAAAAAAAAAAAAAAAATGTTGGTGATGTTTTATGTTTTACTATTTTTTGCTAATTTATTGAACATTAAATACAGAAATATCTCATATATCTACAATTCATTCAAAGGCAAGGTCACACTGGGAAATGATATTGGATGAGTGGCTTAGTGTTGTGTGTTTTAAGCAACATTTTAAAGTTTATACAACTGAAATCTGGACCCCTTCACAGGGTCACAGTGACTCTATCGGTTTGAGTAACGACTACAACATCACTTTTAACTGTTTCCGAAAAAGGTTTTGAGTAAATGACAGCACATTGGGGTTTTACAGTGTAACCACTAAGATGGTACCAGTTGAACCGTTCACACACTTCTCTTTATTTGACGAGATAAGTCCGATTTCCTCCCTCCACACTTCTCTTTATTTGACGAGATAAGTCCGATTTCCTCCCTCCACACTTCTCTTTATTTGACGAGATAAGTCCGATTTCCTCCCTCCACACTTCTCTTTATTTGACGAGATAAGTCCGACTTCCTCCCTCCACACTTCTCTTTATTTGACGAGATAAGTCCGATTTCCTCCTCCACACTTCTCTTTATTTGACGAGATAAGTCCGATTTCCTCCCTCCACACTTCTCTTTATTTGACGAGATAAGTCCGACTTCCTCCCTCCACACTTCTCTTTATTTGACGAGATAAGTCCGATTTCCTCCCTCCACACTTCTCTTTATTTGACGAGATAAGTCCGATTTCCTCCCTCCACACTTCTCTTTATTTGACGAGATAAGTCCGATTTCCTCCTCCACACTTCTCTTTATTTGACGAGATAAGTCCGATTTCCTCCCTCCACACTTCTCTTTATTTGACGAGATAAGTCCGACTTCCTCCCTCCACACTTCTCTTTATTTGACGAGATAAGTCCGATTTCCTCCCTCCACACTTCTCTTTATTTGACGAGATAAGTCCGACTTCCTCCCTCCACACTTCTCTTTATTTGACGAGATAAGTCCGATTTCCTCCCTCCACACTTCTCTTTATTTGACGAGATAAGTCCGATTTCCTCCCTCCACACTTCTCTTTATTTGACGAGATAAGTCCGATTTCCTCCCTCCACACTTCTCTTTATTTGACGAGATAAGTCCGATTTCCTCCCTCCATCTCTACGGGTATTTTCCCGAGACTTCAAAGTGCCGCGATCAAAAGGTCTGAAACCAAACGTATTTAAATGAGAGTGATACGCTGATATTCGCCTCTAAACATTTTGTTACAGCAATCCAACTTTAACACTGAACACATACATACAGAGGGTACCTTTCATTTTAATCAAAAGCATTTTAATCTATTCACTGGTAAACGAGACCTCATTAAATGCAGTGTGTAATTCTACAATCAGCAGGGATGTTAAACATTAAACATTCGGCGTTGGTTCGCAATTATGCCGAATTCACATTTTCTCCAAACCAAACGCTCTCGAAATAGCACTCAAGTACCAGTCATTTCTTTTCACAGCATAACCTCAGAAAGACACATAGTACTTGGTCTATTTGCCTGAACATTGCGTTGCAAAATAGCACAGATCTGTGCAACAACAAAAAATACTTCAAACCGTCACCTTAGTTCTGTGTTTGTAATTGTTGCAGAGAAAAGTATTTCTGAAGTTGTGTTTTTCTACTTTTCTTCCACCAATGGTTTCCTGTTTCCTGTTTTTTTTCTGCCCGGAGACCATCACACTCTTTTATCTGAGAGACGCACGTGAGAGCGTGACTTGTGACTGAGAGATATGGCACTGCATTAGCCAGCCTCTTCTTCTTCTCTTCTTGTTGTCTTTAAAGGTGATCACGTCTCTCCTCTCCTCTGCCTTGCTCTGCTCTGTGTTGTTCTACCAAATTACTTTCTTGGTGGAAAAAAAGTCACTGTTGCTTTTAGGACACTCATGTTTGCCTCTTTCTCTCTTTCTGCTTCTCTCACTTTCTGTTCCTCTATGTCTCTCTGTCTCTCTCTTTCTTCCTCTCTCTCTCTTTCTCTGCTTTTCGGTCATTTTACCTCTCTTTCTCTTTCTCTCTCTCTCTCTGTATCTCTCTGTCTCTCTCTCTCTCTCTGTCTCTCTCTGTCTCTGTCTCTCTCTCTTTCTGCCTCTCTCACTTTCTCTCTCTCAAATCAAATCAAATCAAATTTATTTATATAGCCCTTTGTACATCAGCTGATATCTTAAAGTGCTGTACAGAAACCCAGCCCAGTGCTGTACAGAACCCCAAACAGCAAGCAATGCAGGTGTAGAAGCACGGTGGCTAGGAAAAACTCCCTAGAAAGGCCAAAACCTAGGAAGAAACCTAGAGAGGAACCAGGCTATGTGGGGTGGCCAGTCCTCTTCTGGCTGTGCCGGGTGGAGTTATAACAGAACATGGCCAAGATGTTCAAATGTTCATAAATGACCAGCATGGTTGTATAATAATAAGGCAGAACAGTTGAAACTGGAGTAGCAGCACGGTCAGGTGGACTGGGGACAGCAAGGAGTCATCATGTCAGGTAGTCCTGGGGCATGGTCCTAGGGCTCAGGTCCTCCGAGAGAGAGAAAGAAAGAGAGAAGGAGAGAATTAGAGAACGCACACTTAGATTCACACAGGACACCGAATAGGACAGGAGAAGTACTCCAGATATAACAAACTGACCCTAGCCTCTCTCTCTCTCTCTCTGTCTCTCTCTCTGTCTCTCTGTCTCTGTCTCTCTCTGTCTCTCTGTCTCTCTCTCTCTCTCTTTCTGCCTCTCTCTCTTTCTTCCTCTCTCTCTTTCTTCCTCTCTCTCTTTCTTCCTCTCTCTGTCTCTCTCTCTCTCTATTTCTGCCTCTCTCTCTTTCTGCCTCTCTCTCTTTCTTCCTCTCTCTCTCTCTCTCAATTCAATTCAATTCAATTCAATTCAAGGGCCTTTATTGGCATGGGAAACATATGTTAACATTACCAAAGCAAGTGAAGTAGATAATATACAAAAGTGAAATAAACAATAAAAATGTACAGTAAACATTTAACATACAGAAGTTTCAAATGAATAAAGACATTACAAATGTCATATTATGGATATATACAGTTTTGTAACAATGTACAAATGGTTCAAGTAAAAAAGGGAAAATAAACATAAATATGGGTTGTATTTACAATGGTGTTTGTTCTTCACTATCTTTCTCTGCCTCTCTCTCCTGCTTCACTCTCTCTTTCTGCCTTTCTCTCTCTTTCTGCCTCTCTCTCCTGCTTAACTCTCTCTTTTTGCCTCTTTCTCTCTCTTTCTGCCTCTCTCTCCTGCTTCACTCTCTCTTTCTGCCTCTTTCTCTCTCTTTCTGCCTCTTTCTCTCTCTTTCTGCCTTTCTCTGTCTTTCTGCATCTCTCTCTTTCAGCCTCTCCCTCTTTCTGCTACTCTCCCTCTTTTTCTCTGCATGTATCTTTCTCTGTCTGCTTCTCTCTCTTTCTGCCTCTTTCTCTTTCTGCATCTCTCTCTTTCAGCCTCTCCCTCTTTCTGCTACTCTCCCTCTTTTTCTCTGCCTGTATCTTTCTCTCTGTCTCTCTCTCTTTCTGCCTCTTTCTCCTTCTGCCTCTCTCTCTTTCTGCCTCTTTCTCTCTTTCTTTCTCTCTCTCTCTTTCTGTCTCTCTCTCTTTCTGCCTCTGTCTCTTTCTGCCTCTTTCTCTTTCTGCCTTTCTCTCTGTCTGCTTCTCACTCTTTTTGTCTCTCTCTCTCTACCTCTCTCTTTCTGTCTCTCTCTTTCTGTCTCTCTCTCTCTTTCTGTCTCTCTCTATTTCTGTCTCTCTCTCCTTCTGTCTCTCTCTTTCTGTCTCTCTCTCTTTTTGTCTCTCGCTCTTTCTGTCTCTCTCTCTTTCTGTCTCTCTCTCTTTCTGTCTCTCTTTCTGTCTCACTCTCTTTCTGTCTCTCTCTCTCTCTGTCTCTCTCTCTTTCTGTCTCTCTCTCTTTCTGTCTCTCTCTTTCTGTCTCTCTCTCTATTTCTGCCTCCCTCTCTACTTCTGCCTCTCTTTCTCTTTCAGTTGTTTTGACAATGTATTGCTGTTCCCTAAGGAATCCTTCCTCCCTTGGTTTCATCGTGGTACTGTATGTTAGAGTGTGCTAAGTTGGAGTTGAGTGGAGGAGAGGAGAGTGAGACGATCTGATTGAGCTTGATATCAACAGAGGGCTGGGAGCTGGGTTATACTCTGAGTCCTGTGACGGCATGGACTCTGATGGGGGAGAGAGGTGATGCACTGATATCCTTAATTGATGGATTAGAAGCGTCTGCGTCCCGGGGGAGAGATGGAGAGCTGGATCAAGCGAGAGAGAGGGAGAGAAGGAAGAAGAAGCACACGTGATCCGGCTGGCTGCAGGATCAACGAATATTCACAGTATATTTGATTTAAAATCAGAGAAAAGGAGAGAGTGAGTGAGGGAGGTGAGGGAGGGAGGTGAGGGAGGTGAGGGAGGGAGGGAGGAGGGAGGGAGGGAGGGAGGGAGGGAGGAGGGAGGGTTAGAGGTGAGAGAGGGAGAGGGAGAGTTAGAGGTGAGTGAGGGAGAGGGAGAGTTAGAGGTGAGTGAGGGAGGGAGGTTGGGAGAGAGAGGGAGAGGGGGAGGGAGGGAGAGAGATAGGGAGGGAGGGAGCATTAGAGGTGAGAGAGGGAGGGAGGGAGGGAGGGAGGGAGGGAGGGAGGGAGGGAGGGAGGGAGGGAGGGAGGGAGGGAGGGAGGGAGGGAGGGAGGGAGGGAGGAGGGAGGGAGGGATTCAAATGTAAAATGTCTATTGAGAGTTAAGTATTTATGGAGATCAAGACATGGTTGGGAAAATGGAGAGATATACCATTCTAGAGGGAGGAGGGTTCAGAAATGGAGGATGGAGGGAGACCCAAGAGAAAGAGGGGAAGAGAAGAGGTGTGGAGGATGGAGGGAGGGAGACCCAAGAGGAGAAAGAAAAGAGAAGAGGTGTGGAGGATGGACAGAGACTCAAGAAGAGAAAGAAAAGAGAAGAGGTGTGGAGGATGGACAGAGACCCAAGAAGAGAAAGAAAAGAGAAGAGGTGTGTAGGATGGACAGAGACTCAAGAAGAGAAAGAAAATAGAAGAGGTGTGGAGGATGGACAGAGACCCAAGAAGAGAAAGAAAAGAGAAGAGGTGTGTAGGATGGACAGAGACTCAAGAAGAGAAAGAAAATAGAAGAGGTGTGGAGGATGGACAGAGACCCAAGAAGAGAAAGAAAAGAGAAGAGGTGTGGAGGATGGACAGAGACCCAAGAGGAAGAGAAGAGGTGTGGAGGATAGAGGGAGACACAAGATGAGGAGGGGAAAGAGAACAGGCCTCCAGATGGGAGGGAGAACCAAGAAGGGGAAGAGAAGAGAGCACTCAGGGTAGATACAGTGATAGGTAGATCCCTAGATCCACAGTAGACGTGGAGACGTAAGGGTGGATGGAGGGGGGCGTTTGAGAGATAAAGGGGTGGATGGACGGGGGCGTTTGAGAGATAAAGGGGTGGATGGACGGGGGCGTTTGAGGGATAAAGGGGTGGATGGACGGGGGCATTTGAGGGATAAAGGGGTGGATGGACGGGGGCATTTGAGGGATAAAGGGGTGGATGGAGGAGGAGGG
>NC_088238.1:58146315-58158815 GCF_036934945.1 Oncorhynchus masou masou
GGTATAAATACAGACAGGCAACAGACAGGTATAAATACAGACAGGTATAAATACACACAGGTATAAATACAGACAGGTATAAATACAGACAGGTATATATGCAGACAGGTATAAATACAGACAGGTATATATGCAGACAGGTATAAATACAGACAGGTATAAATACAGACAGGTATAAATACAGACAGGTGTAATACAGACAGGTATAAATACAGACAGGTATAATACAGACAGGTATAAATACAGACAGGTATAATGCAGACAGGTATAAATACACACAGGTATAAATACAGACAGGTATAAATACAGACAGGTATATATGCAGACAGGTATAAATACAGACAGGTATATATGCAGACAGGTATAAATACAGACAGGTATAAATACAGACAGGTATAAATACAGACAGGTATAATACAGACAGGTATAAATAGAGACAGGTATAAATACAGACAGGCAACAGACAGGTATAAATACAGACAGGTATAATACAGACAGGCAACAGACAGGTATAAATACTGACAGGTATAATACAGACAGGTATAATACAGACAGGTATAATACAGGCAGGTATAAATACAGACAGGTATAATACAGACAGGTATAATACAGACAGGTATAATACAGGCAGGTATAATACAGACAGGTATAATACAGACAGGTATAATACAGGCAGGTATAATACAGACAGGTATAATACAGACAGGTATAATACAGGCAGGTATAATACAGGCAGGTATAATACAGGCAGGTATAATACAGACAGGTGTAATACAGACAGGCAACAGACAGGTATAATACAGACATGTATAATACAGACAGGTATAAATACAGACAGGCAACAGACAGGTATAATACAGACATGTATAATACAGACAGGTATAATACAGGCAGGTATAAATACAGACAGGCAACAGACGGGTAAACATTCACAGGGGATAATGAAGGGAGCTGGGAGACACCTGGTGGTGTGGGGGGGGGACAAGCACAAAGACAGGCAACAGACAGGTATAAATACAGACAGGCAACAGACAGGTATAAATACAGACAGGCAACAGACAGGTATAATACAGACAGGTATAAATACAGACAGGCAACAGACAGGTATAATACAGACATGTATAATACAGACAGGTATAATACAGGCAGGTATAAATACAGACAGGCAACAGACGGGTAAACATTCACAGGGGATAATGAAGGGAGCTGGGAGACACCTGGTGGTGTGGGGGGGGGACAAGCACAAAGACAGGCAACAGACAGGGAAAAATACAGACAGGCAACAGACAGGTATAAATACAGACAGGCAACAGACAGGTATAATACAGACAGGTATAAATACAGACAGGCAACAGACAGGTATAAATACAGACAGGCAACATACAGGTATAAATACAGACAGGCAACAGACAGGTATAATACAGACAGGTATAAATACAGACAGGCAACAGACAGGTATAATATAGACAGGTATAAATACAGACAGGCAACAGACAGGTATAAATACAGACAGGCAACAGACAGGTATAAATACAGACAGGCAACAGACAGGTATAATACAGACAGGTCGATTACCCCAGGTGAAACAGAGCAGGATGTGACACGTTTTGCATTTTACATTCTTATCAGGAAATATTTTGAAAGTATGGAGATCAGGATAGGAAGATGCGGGTGGAAGATCTTCATACGTATCTCCCCATTTCAAGCCTTCCTTTTGACTGCTACTGTACATTTCTCAGATAAAGAAAAAAGCATAAAGTTGTACATTTACCAAGGATTCAAGAATATTGACTAGCTTTTTTAGCTTATTGTTCGAAATTTCGGATGACTGACGTGCCCAAAGTAAACTGCTTGTTACTCAGGCCTAGAATATGCACATAATTGGTAGCATTGGATAGAAAACACTCTGACGTTTCTAAAACTGTCAAAATAATGTCTGTGAGTATAACAGAACTTATATGGCAGGCGAAAACCCGATGCCATTTTTGTTTTGAGGTCACAGCCATTTCAGTGCTAGCCTACGGGATATACCAAATAATTCCTCCCAGATTGTAGTTTCTATGACTTCCACTAGATGTCAATTGTCTTTATAAAGGGTTTCCAGCTTGTTCTTTGAGAAATGACCAAGGAGTTGTAGTTTTTCCAAGGTGTCTCTCATTAGAAAAGTAGTCTTGTTGGCGCGTGAATGAGGTGCTGCTCTTCGTTATTCATCTTCCCTATTGAACATATTATTCTCTGTCTTAAATATTATTGTTTATTTAGATATTAGAGAAGCTGAGGATGAATAGAAACATCGTTTGACTTGTTTGGACAAACTTTTATTGGTAACGTTTTGGATTCGTTTGTGTGCATGTTGAACAAGTGGATTACAACTCAGCATACTTATTTGGATATAAAGAAGGACTTTATCCAACACAATTACCATTCATTGTGTAACTGGGACCCTTGGGACTGCAAACAGAGGAAGATCTTCAAAAGTAAGTGATTTATTTAATCGCTATTTTGATTTTGTGACGCCTGTACTGGTTGAAAAAGTATTTTGATGTGGGGCGCTGTCCTCAGATAATCGCATGGTATGCTTTCGCCGTAAAGCTTTTTTTTAAATCTGACAACGCGGTTGGATTAACAAGAAGGTAAGCTTTTAAATGATGTTTGACAATTGTATTTTCATGAATGTTTAATGTTACGAGTTTTGTATTTTGAATTTTGCGCTCTGCAATTTTACCCGATGTTGTCATGGGTGTCCCGCTAGTGGCAAGACAAGTATACTTATCACCTCTAGCTAAGATTCTTGAATCCTTGGTAAATGTACAACTTTGTGCTTTTTTTAAATTTGAGAAATGTCCCAGTAGCAGTCAAAAGTTTGGACACACCTACTCATTCAAGGGTTTCTCTATGCTTTAACTATTTTCTGCATTGTGGAATAATAGCGAAGACATCAAGACATCAAAACTATGGAGTAACACACGTGGAATCATGTAGTAACCCCATAAAAGGGATGGTACCCCCACCGTAGGGATGGTGTCAGGTTTCTCCACAGAGGAAGTCTGGAGTTCTGTCAGAGTGACCATCAGGTTCTCGGTCACCTCCCTGACCAAGGCCCTTCTCTCCCAATTGCGGCGTTTGGCCGGGCTGCCAGCTCCAGGAAGAGTCTTGGTGTTTCCACACTTCTTCCATGGATGATGGAGGCCACTGTGTTCTTGGGGACCTTGAATGCTGAAATGTTTTGTAACCCTTCCCCAGAATTATGCCCCGACACCATCCTATCTCGGATCTCTATGGACAGTTCCTTCAACCTTGTGGCTTGGTTTTTGCTCTGACAACAGTGGGACCTTATATAGACAGGTGTGTGCCTTTCCAAAACATGTCCAATCAATTGAACTTACCACAGGTGGATTCCAAGCAAGTTTTAGAAACATCTCAGTGGACGATTAATGGAAACAGGATGCACCTGAACTCAATTTCGAGTCTCATAGCAAAGGGTCTGAATAATTATGTAAATAAGGTATGTTTGTTTTATATATTTTCTTTGGGCTTATATTGACTGTGTTTTTGTATTTTAATGTGTGTACGTTTATAGTTTGGGTGTAATGTGTATATTTATGTTCTACATACAAGGCACATTTATGAAAGAAACCTTTGTAAACAATATGTCTTCCCTGTTCAATTAAAAGTTAAATAAAATGCAAATAAAACAATTTTATTCTCCTTTCCAATAACATCGAGGGTCTTATTCTAGTGGCATGATCATTGATGCTTGGCTGACGTTTGACAAATAAGATCCTCTCTCTCTCTTTTGTCCATAATAATCTCATCACGTTATATTCACACTGTATCTGTGAGCTGTTGGCTAGAGCGTGCGTGTCAAGACCAGAGTGGGCACATTCACTATACAATGCAACATTGTTTTTGTGAGAAAATCATCAGTAGAGTTGAACATGTGATGGAAAACCATTTTATGTGCTCTACGGCATCATACACCGTTTTTGATCCGCAACAAGTCAAATTTGATGGAAACACATATCTGGTGGGGACATGTGCATATTCTGTGTGTGAAGATTTTATGATATTTGCATGAACATCTGTCACCAATTGGATGGAAACCTATAGCTACACAGAATCTCCCTGGTACTCATTCAGTCACAGTGACATCATCGATTTCAGCACCAATGAGCAGGACAGCAGCATCATACTGAACAGCCTCCCTCTGATCACAACTCTCTCCAGCCGGCCAATCAGAATCCAGGAGCAAAGCCACAAATCCAGGCAACAGTTTACAGCTACTGGGCAATGTGAACCACACCTTTCAACAGTCCTCGAAAACTTTGTTCACATTCTAAACTTGGACACTATCAAACTTCTGCCTTTTTGTCATGTCAGTCTGACAAGGGTATGTGATTGCTTTCACTTTCATTACTAAGTAAAAGGCAGGCCTATCACATTGTCTTCTTCGTGGTTCACAGAGAGATGCAGGTGTCTCAGGAACTCAGCTGACCAATGACTAACTACAGCCTAACTACAGCCTAACTACAGCCCCGGGGGCAGATACAAGCCACCGTGAGATGCCACCCCTCTCCACAGACAACGAAGAGGATGAAACACCGCGGCACCACATCTCCAGTGACTCATTGGAAATATGTGGTTGGGCTGAAATTATACAGTAGCTCACATCCTTGCTCATCACGATGACTGTCTGGCCAACCGCCAGGGGTGACGAGAGGGGCGGGACTGGGAGAGGATGAGAGAAGAGGGGGTGGGGGAAGGGGCGGGACTGGGAGAGGATGAGAAAAGAGGGGGTAGAAAGGAGGAAGCGGGAGGCATTTGCTGCTACAGTTCAGATGTAGGATCTTAATTCGATCACTCTTTTGTTGCTGAGAAGTTTCTTGCACATCAGCAAAGCAAACTTTTTAAAAGGTTTCTACTTAGACATTTCAGACTTGATTTGTTCTATCCAGAAATGTACCAACCCCGACAAACATGTCCATCATCTGTAATCCACATCCTGTAATATTTCACATTTCCTGTTGCTGCAGGATTATTTTCCTGCTGAAGCAAACTGGCTCAAATTAATATCCAACGTCTCTAAATACGGAAAGACGACTTTGTGAGGAAAATCGAGAAAGGATTCCTGAGGAAACTTCAGTCATCGTTTATTTTGTCTGTTTACCTCTGTTGAGTTAGTCTGTTTACCTCTGTTGAGTTAGTCTGTTTACCTCTGTTGAGTTAGTCTGTTTACCTCTGTTGAGTTAGTCTGTTTACCTCTGTTGAGTTAGTCTGTTTACCTCTGTTGAGTTAGTCTGTTTACCTCTGTTGAGTTAGTCTGTTTAACTCTGTTGAGTTAGTCTGTTTACCTCTGTTGAGTTAGTCTGTTTACCTCAGTTGAGTTAGTCTGTTTACCTCAGTTGATTTAGTCTGTTTACCTCTGTTGAGTTAGTCTGTTTACCTCTGTTGAGTTAGTCTGTTTACCTCTGTTGAGTTAGTCTGTTTACCTCTGTTGAGTTAGTCTGTTTACCTCAGTTGAGTTAGTCTGTTTACCTCAGTTGATTTAGTCTGTTTACCTCTGTTGAGTTAGTCTGTTTACCTCTGTTGAGTTAGTCTGTTTACCTCAGTTGATTTAGTCTGTTTACCTCAGTTGATTTAGTCTGTTTACCTCTGTTGAGTTAGTCTGTTTACCTCTGTTGATTTTGTCTGTTTACCTCTGTTGAGTTAGTCTGTTTACCTCTGTTGAGTTAGTCTGTTTACCTCTGTTGATTTTGTCTGTTTACCTCTGTTGATTTTGTCTGTTTACCTCTGTTGATTTTGTCTGTTTACCTCTGTTGATTTTGTCTGTTTACCTTTGTTGATTTTGTCTGTTTACCTCTGTTGATTTTGTCTGCTCATATGCCAGGAACTTCACACACACTCTCATCCGATGCCTCTGTGAAGAGTTTTTTTAAGTCCAGAGGAAATGACATCAGATTTCCTGGTAGGTAAAACAGCAAACACAACAGGAAGACATAAAAGCCTCATTATTACCTTATAACCTTCATTCCCAACTCAAGTTGTGTGCTTATTTACTTCCTCCCTTGTTGTTGTTGATTCGGGATACAAAGAGAACTTAGCGCAAAGGGATCAGAACTCTCACACTCACACACACACACACACACACACACACACACACACACACACACACACACACACACACACACACACACACACACACACACACACACACACTCTCTGTAACGGCCGTTGGTGGAAGAAGGTGAGGACCAAAGAGCAGCATGGTACGTGTTCGTCAGTTATTAAATAGAACCGAACACTAAATACAAAACAACAAAAAGAACAACCAAAACAGCTCCGTCAGGTACAAAACAGAAAGCAACTACCCACAAAACCCATGGTGGGAACAGGCTACCTAAGTATGGTTCTCAATCAGACTGCCAAGAACAAAGAAATACAAAAACATAGAAAAAATAACATAGAACGCCCACCCTAGTCACACCCTGACCCAACCAAAATAGAGAATAAAAAGCCTCTGTATGGCCAGGGGCGTGACACACACACTTTCTCTCTCTCTCTCTCTCTCTCCCTCACTCTCTCTCTCTCTATTTTTCTCTCTCTCTCTCTCTCTCCCTCACTCTCTCTCTCTCTGTTTTCCTCTCTTTCTCTCTCTCTCTGTAGCATCTGTCTCTGAGTATTCAGCGCCACATACATAGTCGCTCGCCCCCTATAGACCATTTACCCCTTTATCTTATTTAGCGAGAGAGAGGCTCAAATTCCAGCGAGGTGCATCTAGAAACCCTCTGTATTTCTAAACAGGCACTTTCATAAGCACGATCCTCATTCGGAATGTCAATTAGCCGGTTCTAGTCAGGGGAGAACAATGAACGGAAAGCGTTGCTATGCAAGGAGGCACGAAAAGTTAATGGACTTTTAAATCGGCACAGTGCGTCAAAATTCGTTCATTAACATGGTCCCAGACGCGTGCAACTCTGCCTGTTGTGGAGTTTCTATTCTAAAGGTCAACCCTGAAATGTCAACAGAACGTACGGTAAATAGGAAAACCCTTTTATATGTGTCCGTATTCTATAACGTCATGGATCACTTCTTCATGGAGGACAAGGTATAGATGGAGACTCAGGTGAGAGGTACACTATATTTACCAAAAGGGCTCTTAATTGGTTCTTTGAGGGTTCTACCTAGAAGTGTTCTACCTAGAGCCAGATCAAATAAGCCTTTATGGTTCTAGGTGGCTCCTTTTCTCTAAGAACGAAGCACAGAGTAGAAGTGTATGAATACACGTGATATGGGGATGGTGATCTGTGTAACACACAGTCTATCCTGCGGGTGGGTTATTATGGTATGTATGATGAATCCCATGATTGACAGGGGTAATCTGCCTTGGGGCTGTTTCTGTATACCAGCCGCGTTGGACTCAGAGCTGGAGGGGGAAGTGAGCTGTGGTCTAACAGATCCATAGTAAGACCCTTAGGCAACAAGCAGATAGCTCACACTCCATCAGGCAGGGGGGGGGGGAAACGTGAAGCAACGCCAGAGGCAAAGTTGATCGCTGTAAGAGCATGTATGATACAAACTGAGACAGACCAACATGCTGAACACATGAAACCTATAGCTCGTTACCAATGAAACATCACAATAAGGTGTAGAGTGTTTGATTTCCCTGCTGGGGGACAAGGGGATTAGGGGACAAGGGGACCCCCCGTTCTGATAAAACCATTGACAACGGCAAGACGTTTTCAAGGGATTGTTAAATAAATGTAAACTATTTGGTTGTAATATCATCACTTCTTGAAGAGCGCTAGTCAGACCTACACATTTCACATTATTCAATGCAAAACAATTGCTCACACTGAGGTCTATCATCAGAGTTATACAGCAAGAAACAGAATGCTTTTCTTAATCAGTTAACATCACTGGATCATGTCATCTCAGATGTGTGAAGGGAGCCTCACAATATCAAGCAGGAGAAGGCACATTTGCCGATGCACTGTTAGCTACTGATAATTTTTACTTTGCCAGCTACCGGTAGAAACATGAACTTGGCAAGCTACCGGGAGAAACGTGACCTTTTCAAGCTACCGGTAGAAACATGAACTTGGCAAGTTACCGGTAGAAACATGAACTTGGCAAGCTACCGGTAGAAACATGAACTTGGCAAGTTACCGGTAGAAACATGAACTTGGCAAGCTACCGGTAGAAACGTGACCTTTTCAAGCTACCGGTAGAAACATGAACTTGGCAAGCTACCGGTAGAAACATGAACTTGGCAAGCTACCGGTAGAAACATGAACTTGGCAAGTTACTGGTAGAAACATGAACTTGGCAAGCTACCGGTAGAAACGTGAACTTTGCAAGCTACCGGTAGAAACGTGACCTTTGCAAGCTACCGGTAGAAATGTGAAATTTGCAAGCTACCAGTAGAAACGTGAACTTTGCAAGCTACCGGTTGAAACGTGAACTTGGCAAGCTACCGGTAGAAACTTGAACTTGGCAAGCTACCGGTAGAAACGTGAACTTGGCAAGCTACCGGTAGAAACATGAACTTGGCAAGCTACCGGTAGAAACATGAACTTGGCAAGCTACCGGTAGAAACATGAACTTGGCAAGCTACCGGTAGAAACATGAACTTTGCAAGCTACCGGTAGAAACATGAACTTGGCAAGCTACCGGTAGAAACATGAACTTGGCAAGCTACCGGTAGAAACATGAACTTGGCAAGCTACAGGTAGAAACATGAACTTTGCCAGCTACCGGTAGAAACGTGACCTTTGCAAGCTACCGATAGAAATGTGAAATTTGAAAGCTACCGGTAGAAACGTGAACTTGGCAAGCTACCGGTAGAAACGTGAACTTGGCAAGCTACCGGTAGAAATGTGAAATTTGCAAGCTACCAGTAGAAACGTGAACTTGGCAAGCTACCGGTAGAAACTTGAACTTGGCAAGCTACCGTTAGAAATGTGAACTTTGCAAGCTACCGGTAGAAATGTGAACTTTGCAAGCTACCGGTAGAAACGTGAACTTGGCAAGCTACCGGTAGAAACATGAACTTGGCAAGCTACCGGTAGAAACATGAACCTGGCAAGCTACTGGTAGAAACATGAACTTTGCCAGCTAAAGGTAGAAACGTGACCTTTGCAAGCTACCGATAGAAATGTGAAATTTGCAAGCTACCGGTAGAAACGTGAACTTGGCAAGCTACCGGTAGAAATGTAAAATTTGCAAGCTACCGGTAGAAACGTGAACTTGGCAAGCTACCGGTAGAAACGTGAACTTTGCAAGCTACTGGTAGAAATGTGAACTTTGCAAGCTACCGGTAGAAATGTGAAATTTGCAAGCTACCGGTAGAAACGTGAACTTGGCAAGCTACCGGTAGAAACGTGAACTTTGCAAGCTACCGGTAGAAATGTGAACTTGGCAAGCTACCAGTAGAAACATGAACTTGGCAAGCTACCGGTAGAAACTTGAACTTGGCAAGCTACCGGTAGAAACGTGATCTTGGCAAGCTACCGGTAGAAACATGAACTTGGCAAGCTACCGGTAGAAACTTGAACTTGGCAAGCTACCGGTAGAAACGTGAACTTTGCAAGCTACCAGTAGAAACGTGAACTTTGCAAGCTACCGGTAGAAATGTGAACTTGGCAAGCTACCAGTAGAAACATGAACTTGGCAAGCTACCGGTAGAAACGTGAACTTTGCAATCTACCGGTAGAAACGTGAACTTGGCAAGCTACCGGTAGAAACTTGAACTTGGCAAGCTACCGGTAGAAATGTGAAATTTGCAAGCTACCGGTTGAAACGTGAACTTGGCAAGCTACCGGTAGAAATGTGAACTTTGCAAGCTACCGGTAGAAATGTGAACTTGGCAAGCTACCAGTAGAAACATGAACTTGGCAAGCTACCGGTAGAAACTTGAACTTGGCAAGCTACCGGTAGAAACGTGAACTTTGCAAGCTACCGGTAGAAACGTGAACTTGGCAAGCTACCGGTAGAATGGTGAACATAGTGGTAAGTAGACTTTTTTCTCAAACTAATGTGGGCCTACCTATCGACTTTAGCTAACATTATCCTTTCATTATCATGATTGTGTTTATTAAGCACAATTGCTGCTGATAGACATGGTAGACAGGTTAGGCTACATAGATTGATGGACCACATCAGACAAAACAGACAAAATCAACAGAGGTAACAGACAAAATCAACAGAGGTAAACAGACAAACTCAACAGAGGTAAACAGACAAACTCAACAGAGGTAAAAATATAAACTCAACAGAGATAAACAGACAAAATCAACATAGGTAAACAGACAAACTCAACAGAGATAAACAGACAAAATCAACATAGGTAAACAGACAAAATCAACATAGGTAAACAGACAAACTCAACAGAGGTAAACAGACTAAATCAACAAAGGTAAACAGACTAAATCAACCGAGGTAAACAGACAAAATCAACAGAGGTAAACAGACAAAATAAGCAGAGGTAAACAGACCAAATCAACAGAGGTAAACAGACTAAATCAACAGAGGTAAACAGACAAAATAAGCAGAGGTAAACAGATCAATTCAACAGAGGTAAACAGACAAAATCAACAGAGGTAAACAGACAAACTCAACAGAGGTAAACAGACAAACTCAACAGAGGTAAAAATACAAACTCAACAGAGATAAACAGACAAAATCAACATGGGTAAACAGACAAACTCAACAGAGATAAACAGACAAAATCAACATAGGTAAACAGACAAAATCAACAGAGGTAAACAGACAAAATCAACAGAGGTAAACAGACCAACTAAAACAGAGGTAAACAGACAAAATAAACAGAGGTAAACAGACTAAATCAACTGAGGTAAACCGACAAAATCAACAGAGTTAAACAAACTAAATCAACAAAGGTAAACAGACTAAATCAACCGAGGTAAACAGACAAAATAAACAAAGTTAAACAGACCAAATCAACAGAGGTAAACAGACTAAATCAACAGAGGTAAACAGACAAAATAAGCACATGTAAACTTATCAAATCAACAGAGGTAAACAGACCAAATCAACAGAGGTAAACAGACAAAATCAACCGAGGTAAACAGACTAACTAAACAGAGGTAAACAGTCAAAATAAACCAAGGTAAACAGACCAAATCAACAGAGGTAAACAGACAAAATCAACAGAGGTAAACAGACTAAATCAACAGAGGTAAACAGACAAAATCAACCGAGGTAAACAGACAAAATCAACAGAGGTAAACAGACAAAATAAACAAAGGTAAACAGACAAACTCAACCGAGGTAAACAGACTAAATCAACAGAGGTAAACAGACAAAATAAACAAAGGTAAACAGACAAACTCAACCGAGGTAAACAGACTAAATCAACAGAGGTAAACAGACAAAATCAACCGAGGTAAACAGACTAAATCAACAGAGGTAAACAGACAAACTCAACAGAGGTAAACATACAAGGGAAAGATATCCCTCTGTGATGCATGATAATACTAATCAACAGAGGTAACAGAATCATCATGACAATATCCATAATTTTCGTTCCATTTCTTCCTGATGCAACACAGCCAATCAGATGCCAACGCCTCCTCCGGCTAACTTCATCCACTGATGCCTTAATATGATTGACTGTCCTGATAAACTTCTCTACCTCTGGAAAAAGATCCTGTATGTCAATATTCTCACCAAATGAATCCCGCGAAACAAACTTGTCAACATGCTGTTATCTGTACAGTGAAGCTGAATGTGACTCACCCTGAGATGTTACATCCGTCAACTTGTCAATCTATTCCAACACTCCTCTGTCCTCATTGAGCATTTCCACCCACCCCCACCCTCAACTCTTCCACAATATCATACTGCCTGTCTGTAATGGCACTGGGCACATTACCCTGTGTGTCTGTAATGACACTGGGCACATTACCCTGTGTGTCTGTAATGACACTGGGCACATTACCCTATGTGTCTGTAATGACACTGGGCACATTACCCTGTGTGTCTGTAATGACACTGGGCACATTACCCTGTGTGTCTGTAATGACACAGGGCACATTACCCTATGTGTCTGTAATGACACTGGGCACATTACCCTGTGTGTCTGTCATGACACTGGGCACATTACCCTGTGTGTCTGTAATGACACTGGGCACATTACCCTGTGTGTCTGTAATGACACGGGGCACATTACCCTGTGTGTCTGTAATGACACTGGGCACATTACCCTGTGTGTCTGTAATGACACTGGGCACATTACCCTGTGTGTCTGTAATGACACTGGGCACATTACCCTATGTGTCTGTAATGACACTGGGCACATTACCCTGTGTGTCTGTAATGACACTGGGCACATTACCCTGCGTGTCTGTAATGACACTGGGCACATTACCCTGTGTGTCTGTAATGACACTGGGCACATTACCCTGTGTGTCTGTAATGACACTGGGCACATTACCCTGTGTGTCTGTAATGACACTGGGCACATTACCCTGTGTGTCTGT
>NC_088238.1:58163815-58178815 GCF_036934945.1 Oncorhynchus masou masou
ATATGAGTGTCTTCTACCGGCTGAAAGCTTAAATTCTTGTTAATCCAACTGCACTGTCCAATTTACAGTAGCTATTACAGCGAAAACATGCCACGCGATTGTTTGAGGCGCCCCACATCCAAACATTTTTCCATCGGCACAGCTTAACGGCATAACGATTAGATATTCACTTACTTTTTGAAAATCTTCCTGTAATTTGTCATCCAAATGGTCCCAGCGATGTAGCGTCGGTTTGTTCGGTAAAATCCTTCTTTATATCCCAAAAAGTCTGTTTAGTTGGCGCCATCTTTTTTTATTTTTTATTTTTATTTCACCTTTATTTAACCAGGTAGGCTAGTTGAGAACAAGTTCTCATTTACAACTGCGACCTGGCCAAGATAAAGCATAATATAATAATAATAAATCCCATTTAGCAGACGCTTTTGTCCAAAGCGACTTACAAGTCGGCTGGGGCCACTACTTTTACATATGGGTGGCCCTAGCGGGAATCGAACCCACAACGCTTGGCGTTGCAAGCGCCATGCTCTACCGACTGAGCCACACATAGCAGTGTGAACAGACAATACAGAGTTACACATGGAGTAAACAATTAACAAGTCAATAACACAGTAGAAAAAAAAGGGGAGTCTATATACAATGTGTGCAAAAGGCACGAGGAGGTAGGCGAATAATTACAATATTGCAGATTAACACTGGATTGATAAATGATCATGTACAGATAGAGATATTGGTGTGCAAAAGAGCAGAAAAGTAAATAAATAAAAACTGTGGGGATGAGGTAGGTGAAAATGGGTGGGCTATTTACCAATAGATTATGTACAGCTGCAGCGATCGGTTAGCTGCTCAGATAGCTGATGTTTGAAGTTGGTGAGGGAGATGAAGGTCTCCAACTTCAGCGATTTTTGCAATTCGTTCCAGTCACAGGCAGCAGAGTACTGGAACGAAAGGCGGCCGAATGAGGTGTTGGCTTTAGGGATGATCAGTGAGATACACCTGCTGGAGCGTGTGCTACGGATGGGTGTTGCCATCGTGACCAGTGAACTGAGATAAGGCGGAGCTTTACCTAGCATAGCCTTGTAGACGACCTGGAGCCAGTGGGTCTTGCGACGACTATGTAGCGAGGGCCAGCCGACTAGAGCATACAAGTCGCAGTGGTGGGTAGTATAAGGTGCTTTAGTGACAAAACGGATGGCACTGTGATAAACTGCATCCAGTTTGCTGAGAAGAGTGTTGGAAGCAATTTTGTAGATGACATCGCCGAAGTCGAGGATCGGTAGGATAGTCAGTTTTACTAGGGTGAGCTTGGCAGCGTGAGTGAAGGAGGCTTTGTTACGGAATAGAAAGCCGACTCTTGATTTGATTTTCGATTGGAGATGTTTGATATGGGTCTGGAAGGAGAGTTTGCAGTCTAGCCAGACACCTAGGTACTTATAGGTGTCCACATATTCAAGGTCGGAACCATCCAGTGTGGTGATGCTAGTCGGGCAAGCGGGTGCAGGCAGCGATCGGTTGAAAAGCATGCATTTGGTTTTACTAGCGTTTAAGAGCAGTTGGAGGCCACGGAAGGAGTGTTGTATGGCATTGAAGCTCGTTTGGAGGTTAGATAGCACAGTGTCCAATGACGGGCCGAAAGTATATAGAATGGTGTCGTCTGCGTAGAGGTGGATCAGGGAATCGCCCGCAGCAAGAGCAACATCATTGATATATACAGAGAAAAGAGTCAGCCCGAGAATTGAACCGTGTGGCACCCCCATAGAGACTGCCAGAGGACCGGACAGCATGCCCTCCGATTTGACACACTGAACTCTGTCTGCAAAGTAATTGGTGAACCAGGCAAGGCAGTCATCCGAAAAACCGAGGCTACTGAGTCTGCCGAGAAGAATATGGTGATTGACAGAGTCGAAAGCCTTGGCAAGGTCGATGAAGACGGCTGCACAGTACTCTTTTATCGATGGCGGTTATGATGTCGTTTAGTACCTTGAGTGTGGCTGAGGTGCACCCGTGACCGGCTCGGAAACCAGATTGCATAGCGGAGAAGGTACGGTGGGATTCGAGATGGTCAGTGACCTGTTTGTTGACTTGGCTTTCGAAGACCTTAGATAGGCAAGGCAGAATGGATATAGGTCTGTAACAGTTTGGGTCCAGGGTGTCTCCCCCTTTGAAGAGGGGGATGACTGCGGCAGCTTTCCAGTCCTTGGGGATCTCAGACGATATGAAAGAGAGGTTGAACAGGCTGGTAATAGGGGTTGCGACAATGGCGGCGGATAGTTTCAGAAATAGAGGGTCCAGATTGTCAAGCCCAGCTGATTTATATGGGTCCAGGTTTTGCAGCTCTTTCAGAACATCTGCTATCTGGATTTGGGTAAAGGAGAACCTGGAGAGGCTTGGGCGAGGAGCTGCGGGGGGGCCGGAGCTGTTGGTCGAGGTTGGAGTAGCCAGGCGGAAGGCATGGCCAGCCGTTGAGAAATGCTTGTTGAAGTTTTCAATAATCATGGATTTGTCGGTGGTGACCGTGTTCCCTAGCCTCAGTGCAGTGGGCAGCTGGGAGGAGGTGCTCTTGTTCTCCATGGACTTCACAGTGTCCCAGAACTTTTTGGAGTTGGAGCTACAGGATGCAAACTTCTGCCTGAAGAAGCTGGCCTTAGCTTTCCTGACTGACTGCGTGTATTGGTTCCTGACTTCCCTGAACAGTTGCATATCGCGTGGACTATTCGATGCTATTGCAGTCTGCCACAGGATGTTTTTGTGCTGGTCGAGGGCAGTCAAGTCTGGAGTGAACCAAGGGCTATATCTGTTCTTAGTTCTGCATTTTTTGAACAGAGCATGCTTATCTAAAATGGTGTCCAAAGTAAACTGCCTGTAGCTCAGGCCTTGAAGCCAGGATATGCATATATTTGGTAATTTGAGTAATCCACTAGTTGAACTTGTAGAGAAAGGAATCCGGAAATCTACCCCTAAACTTTGTTTCAACAAGTCAAAATATATTTCTTTACTCCTCAGATGCCCTAAAATGTCATCAAACAATAATATTTCTTACGAAAAGAAGTATGTTCAATAGGAAACCGATTTTAGCAAGTGCGTCATTTCTACATGCACGTGAAAACATGAATTTCCAAGACTGTATCCTTCTGCTAAAACTGATATTTCTTATTCGTTTTCGAAGTTACAAGCCTGAAACCTTGAACATGGACTGCTGACACCCTATGGAAGCCATAGGAATTGCATCCAGGGAGGTAATTTTCAATATGACCTTCCTCTTGCATTTCTAAGATGGTCTCTCAAAAGAAAAAAGTATCCTACCATATCTATTGTGTTATATTCTCCTACATTATTTTATTTTCTACATTTCCAGAAACTTCAATGTGTTTTCTTTCCAATGGTACCAAATATATGCATATCCTGGCTTCAAGGCCTGAGCTACAGGAAGTTTACTTTGGACATCATGCAGACAGAAAGAAAAAAGGGGCTTAGCCCAAAGAAGTTAAAAGTTGGTTGAGAGAAAGATAAAATGTCCTTTACGTTGATGACTTTTTGCAAATCCAATGAGTTTCCCACGTTGATTCAATGTCATCACATGTATTGTTTTGGGGTGGACATTATGTGGAAACAACATTGATTCAAAACATTTCTTTCCCAGTGGGATGACTTTACTGAGGAAAACAGAATTCTCATAGAAACACCCCACTTTATGTATTAATACAAGGTTTAAAAAAAATCTCATTCAATATGAATTTCCAGGAAATCACAAAAAAACAACCTCCCAAAAGTTACTCCTCACCTTACAACATCATATTTTAACTTATTTTTTTTTCTGTCTATACCAAACAGTTTTCAAATTGTGCTCAAACATCCTCTCACCTCTCGTAAACTGTGACTGCACCTTTGAATCTAATGAGATTGTGCTAGAATATGACCAGTATGAGGAAGCAAAAATGTATACCACACTGGCACCGAACAGTGAGATAGACATGCAGCTAAAATGATGTGTTGGTTGTCTGTCTGGTAGACAACAGCTAAAAATGTGTTGCTTGTCTGTCTGGTAGACAACAGCTAAAAATGTGTTGCTTGTCTGTCTGGTAGACAACAGCTAAAAATGTGTTGCTTGTCTGTCTGGTAGACAACAGCTAAAATGATGTGTTGCTTGTCTGTCTGGTAGACAACAGCTAATAATGTGTTGCTTGTCTGTCTGGTAGACAACAGCTAAAATGATGTGTTGCTTGTCTGTCTGGTAGACAACAGCTAAAAATGTGTTGCTTGTCTGTCTGGTAGACAACAGCTAAAATTATGTGTTGTTTGTCTGTCTGGTAGACAACAGCTAAAACGATGTGTTGCTTGTCTGTTTCATTGTGTTTACCACAGCATTACTATCCATCTCTATGGTGTTTATGCTGCTTGGCGATTGGCCGCTGTGGTGTGTGACCATGTGGAACCTTAACTCTGGCCTGGCGGTGTTGTGTGTGTTGTCGACTCCTATGTGTGCAGAACACAGACGAGTCACAGATCACTTCCCCTTAGGGAGGAAGTGGTGGGGATGGAGTGTGTGTATGTGTGTGGTGTGTGTGTGTGTGGTGTGTGTGTGTGTGTGTGTGTGTGTGTGTGTGTGTGTGTGTGTGTGTGTGTGTGTGTGTGTGTGTGTGTGTGTGTGTGTGTGTGTGTGTGTGTGTGTGTGTGTGTGTTTCGCTCGGGGGAGGCAGTTATGCCTATTTTCACATGTATCCAGTGTTGTGGCTGACAACAATCGCGTGGCAATGCTATCTGGGCATCAGTGCTGCTGCTGTGTGTGTGTGTGTGTGTGTGTGTGTGTGTGTGTGTGTGTGTGTGTGTGTGTGTGTGTGTGTGTGTGTGTGTGTGTGTGTGTGTGTGTGTGTGTGTGTGTGTGTGTGTGTATTGTGCCACCTTGGGCCATGTTCACTTCTGGATATTGCTACCATGTCATTAGCCACTGGCGTTGCCATGCCGGTCACAGTCTAGTCTGTGTCATTTAGTTATTAAACTTGTTCATCCTTCATTTCCATGTAGGATTCTGTCACTCTCTGACGTGTGTCAGTCTGAGTTATAATCATAACACCAACGAGGACCAGTAACATCATCTGATGAATTATTTATGTGACAACGCGGTGCATCTTGGGACACGTTTAATTGGCTTTATGTCTGACCCCTGTAATGTGCGTCTCTCCGTGTACCTCCGACACCACAAGAGAGAAAAGCGCGGCAGCGTACGTGTTAACCATTCTCACATCACGCCTCAACTGTGTGACAAAATACACCCGAATCCAATTGAAATGATTTTGGAAGCTACTACTAGGATAACAGTTTCCCAACTCCACCCTGCTTTGTCCAGGGAACAAAGAACCATTGAAGATGGGTTTCTATATCATTGAAAACACCAGATAGGACTAATCGCTGTTACACACTTGCAGTATATTCTAGAACACGTGGTCCTATCTCTCTCTCTCTGCGTGTGTGTGTGCGTGCGTGTGTTTGTGTGTGTGTGTGAATGTGTATGTGTGTGTGTGTGTGCGTGTGTGTGTGTGTGTGTGTTTGTGTGTGTGTGTGTGTGTGTGTGTGTGTGTGTGTGTGTGTGTGTGTGTGTGTGTGTGTGTGTGTGTGTGTGTGTGTGTGTGAGTGTGTGTGAGTGCAGCCCTGTTACTTAACGATCAGACAACAGAGAGAGTCTGAGCCCAGTTCCAGATGTTATACTGGAACCTAATATTTGCATAACTGTGTCAGATAAGGGGAGCCATTATAGCGTGGCACAGTCATAACCACAGGCACGCAGAGAGCAAAGCATTACGGGACTGATTGGGGAAGGCCAGCTGTGATTTCAGTAAAGATGGAGAGGAGATGGAGGAAATGGAGAGATGTGGGAATGGAGAGATGAGATGACAGAGAGATTAGATGACAGAAGAGATGAGATGACAGAGAGATGAGAGAACAGAGAGAGGAGAGAGGAGAGAACAGAGAGATGAGAGAACAGAGAGATGAGAGAACAGAGAGATTAGATGAGATGACAGTGGGATGAGAGAACAGAAAGATGAGATGATAGAGAGATGAGATGACAGAGAGATGAGAGAACAGAGAGATGAGAGAACAGAGAGATGAGATGACAGAGAGATGAGATGACAGTGAGATGAGAGAACAGAGAGATGAGAGAACAGAGAGATGAGATGACGGAGAGATGAGATGACAGAGAGATGAGATGACAGTGAGATGAGAGAACAGAGAGATGAGAGAACAAGGAGATGAGAGAACAGAGAGATGAGATGACAGAGAGATGAGAGAACAGAAGAGAACAGAAGAGATTAGAGAACAGAAGCGAACAGAAGATGAGATGACAGAGCGATGAGAGAACAGAGAGATGAGATGACAGTGAGATGGGAGGACAGAGAGATGAGAGATGACAGTGAGATGAGAGAACAGAGAGATGAGATGACAGTGAGATGAGAGAACATAGAGATGAGAGAACAGAGAGATGAGAGACAGATACAGTGGGGCAAAAAAGTATTTAGTCAGCCACCAATTGTGCAAGTTCTCCCACTTAAAAAGATGAGAGAGGCCTGTAATTTCCATCATAGGTACACTTCAACTATGACAGACAAAATGAGAGAAAAAAATCCAGAAAATCACTTTGTATGATTTTTTTATGAATTGATTTGCAAATTATGGTGGAAAATAAGTATTTGGTCAATAACAAAAGTTTATCTCAATACTTTGTTATATACCCTTTGTTGGCAATGACAGAGGTCAAACGTTTTCTGTAAGTCTTCACAAGGTTTTCACACATTGTTGCTGGTATTTTGGCCCATTCCTCCATGCAGATCTCCTCTAGAGCAGTGATGTTTTGGAGCTGTTGCTGGGCAACACGGACTTTCAACTCCCTCCAAAGAGTTTCTATGGGGTTGAGATCTGGAGACTGGCGAGAGACCTTGAAATGCTTCTTACGAAGCCACTCCTTCGTTGCCTGGGCGGTGTGTTTGGGATCATTGTCATGCTGAAAGACCCAGGCACGTTTCATCTTCAATGCCCTTGCTGATGGAAGGACGTTTTCACTCAAAATCTCACGATACATGGCCCCATTCATTATTTCCTTTACACGGATCAGTCGTCCTGGTCCCTTTGCAGAAAAACAACACCAAAACATGATATTTCCACCCCCATGCTTCACAGTAGGTATGGTGTTCTTTGAATGCAACTCAGCATTCTTTTTACCAAAAAGTAAAAAGAGTTTTTACCAAAAAGTTAAATTTTGGTTTCATCTGACCATATGACATGCTCCCAATCTTCTTCTGGATCATCCAAATGCTCTCTAGCAAACTTCAGACGGGCCTGGACATGTACTGGCTTAAACAGGGGAACACGTCGGGCACTGTAGGATTTGAGTCCCTGGCGGCTTAGTGTGTTACTGATGGTAGGCTTTGTTACTTTGGTTCCAGCTCTCTGCAGGTCATTCACTAGGTCCCCACATGTGGTTCTGGGATTTTTGCTCACCGTTCTTGTGATCAATTTGACCCCACGGGGTGAGATCTTGCGTGGAGCCCCAGATTGAGGGACATTATTCGTGGTCTTGTATGTCTTCCACTTCCTAATAATTGCTCCCACAGTTGATTTCTTCAAAGCAAGCTGCTTACCTATTGCAGATTCAGTCTTCCCAGTCTGGTGCAGGTCTACAATTTTGTTTCTGTTGTCCTTTGACAGCTCTTGACTCTTGGCCATAGTGGAGTTTGGATTGTGACTATTTGAGGTTGTGGACAGATGTCTTTTATACTGATAACAAGTTCAAACAGGTGCCATTAATACAGGTAACGAGTGGAGGACAGAGGAGTCTCTTAAAGAAGAAGTTACAGGTCTGTGAGAGACAGAAATCTTGCTTGTTTGTAGGTGACCAAATAATAATTTGCAAATAAATTCATTAAAAATCCTACAATGTGATTTTCTGGATTTTTTTCTCATTTTGTCTGTCATAGTTGAAGTGTACCTATGATGAAAATTACAGACCTCCTTTTTAAGTGGGAGAACTTGCACAATTGGCGGCTGACTAAATACATTTTTGCCCCCACTGTAAATGGAGGAGTTTTGGGGAAGGGGGAGGCAACTGTGTCAAACACAATTTCTCAGCACATTGTCACTAATTATGGAATACATTTATGGTACTAGTACTTGATGTGTTTCTAAGATTGTGGAATAGAAATCATTTAGAAAAGCTCAACCCTGATATGCATATTGACATTGTTAGTGTCCTACATTTTATTTAATATATCCGTACCTTGGGTATGACATGACTTGGTTGCTTAACTGTACTTCAAGCAAACTGTCATTAAATACTTTGATTGTCAGTTTGCACAAAGTTTTAAGTCTCTCAGACACAGAGGGGATGTCATAGGAAGAATTTAAGCTGAGGCGTCATTGTGGTTGTCGCCTGGCACTTTCAGTATGCAAGCCTGAACATGAGTCTGTCTAGACGATGCGAGACAGCTGTCTCACTCTCAAAAACCTTCAATCGTTTTCATCTTCGGCATCCACTTTTCCAGTACCGTATCTAAAGATGCATGTGCCTGTTTTAACAATCATCGGAAGACAAAAAAAGCTAATAGACACACACACACACGCAAACACACACACACACACACACACACACACACACACACACACACACACACACACACACACACACACACACACACACACACACACACACACACACACACACATGCACAAACACAAGCACACTCACACACACACAAGCACACTCACACACACACAAACACACACACACACAAGCACACTCACACACACACAAACACACATACACACACACACACACACACACACACACACACACACACACACACACACACACACACACACAACACAAACACACACACGCACAAACACAAGCACACTCACCAGTCTAACCAGGCTGACTCCACCCTCCTCACCCTGATAACCAGTCTGACTCCACCCTCCTCACCCTGATAACCACTCACTCCACCCTCCTCACCCTGATAACCACTCACTCCACCCTCCTCACCCTGATAACCAGTCTCACTCCACCCTCATCACCCTGTCAACCAGTCTCACTCCACCCTCCTCACCCTGATAACCAGTCTCACTCCACCCTCCTCACCCTGTCAACCAGTCTCACTCCACCCTCCTCACCTTGATAACCACTCACTCCACCCTCCTCACCCTGATAACCAGTCTCACTCCACCCTCCTCACCCTGTCAACCAGTCTCACTCCACCCTCCTCACCTTGATAACCACTCACTCCACCCTCCTCACCCTGATAACCACTCACTCCACCCTCCTCACCCTGTCAACCAGTCTGACTCCACCCTCCTCACCCTGATAACCACTCACTCCACCCTCCTCACCCTGATAACTAGTGTTCCACCCTCCTCACCCTGATAACCACTATCTCAATGTCTTGTTTCTATTTCTAGTCTCCCTCTACAATTCATTCTCCCTTTCATTCTCTCTCTCTCTCTCTCTCTCTCTCTCTCTCTCTCTCTCTCTCTCTCTCTCTCTCTCTATTGCTCTCTGTCTCTCTCTCTCTGTCCCTCTCTCTGTCTCTCTTCCCCTCTCCCTCTCCTTCTCTTTCAGTTCAATTCAATTCAAGTGGCTTTATTGGCATGGGAAACGTGTTAACATTGCCAAAGCAAGTGAGGTAGATAATATACAAAAGTGAAATAAGCAATAAAAATTAACAGTAAACATTACACATACAGAAGTTTGAAACAATAAAGACATTACAAATGTCATATTATGTATATATACAGTGTTGTAACAATGTACAAATGGTTGAAGTACACAAGGGAAAAATAAATAATCATAAATATAGGTTGTATTTACAATGGTGTTTGTTCTGCACTGGTTGCCCTTTTCTTGTGGCAACAGGTCACAAATCTTGCTGCTGTGATGGTACACTGTGGTATTTCAAATATTTTTTTTTTGCATTCTTTGTGGATCTGTGTAATCTGAGGGAAATATGTCTCTCTAATATGGTCATACATTGGGCACGAGGTTAGGAAGTGCAGCTCAGTTTCATGTCTGCCTACGGCGGACTTTCTCAACAGCAAGGCTATGCTCACTGAATCTGTACATCGTCAAAGCTTTCCTTAATGTTGGGTCAGTCACAGTGGTCAGGTATTTTGCCACTGTGTACTCTCTGTTTAATTAAGGCCAAATAGCATTCCAGTTTGCTCTGTTTTTTTGTTAATTCTTTCCAATGTGTCAAGTAATTATCTTTTTGTTTTCTCATGGTTTGGTTGGGTCTAATTGTGCTGCTGTCCTGGGGCTTTGTGGGGTGTCTTTGTGTTTGTGAACAAAGCCCCAGGACCAGCTTGCTTAGGGGACTCTTCTCCAGGTTCATCTCCTTGTAGGTGATGGCTTTGTTGTGGAAGGTTTGGGAATCGCTTCCTTTTAGGTGGTTGTAAAATTGAACGGCTCTTTTCTGGATTTTGATAATTAGTGGGTATCGGCCTAATTCTGCTCTGCATATATTATTTGGTGTTCTACGTTGTACACGGAGGATATTTTTTCAGAATTCTGCATGCAGAGTCTCAATTTGGTGTTTGTCCCATTTTGTGAAGTCTTGGTTGGTGAGCGGACCCCGGACCTCACAACCATAAAGGGCAATGGGCTCTATGACTGATTCAAGTATTTGTAGTATTTTTATGTTCCTTGTGATGGCATAGAAGGCCCTCCTAGCCTTGACTCTCAGATTGTTCACAGATTTGTGGAAGTTACCTGTGTTTAGGCCAAGGTATGTATAGTTGTTTGTGTTCTCTAGGGCAACGGTGTCTAGATGGAATTTGTATTTGTGGTCCTGGCGACTGAACTTTTTTGGAACACCATTATTTTGGTCTTACTGAGATTTACTGTCAGGGCCCAGGTCTGGCAGAATCTGTGCAGAATATCTAGGTGCTGCTGTAGGCCCTCCTTGGTTGGTGAGAGAAGCATCAGATCATCAGCAAACAGTAGCCATTTGACTTCAGATTCTAGTAGGGTGAGGCCGAGTGCTGCAGAATTTTATATTTTCTAATTTTCTGCCCGCGCCAATTCGTTGATATATATATATATATTTCCTCAGTACATTGTTTTCATTGAGGAAATGTACGAGTCTGCTGTTAATGATAATGAAGAGGATTTTCCCAAGGTTACTATTGACGCATATCCCACGGTAGCTATTGGGGTCAAATTTGTCTCCACTTTTGTGGATTGGGGTGATCAGTCCTTGGTTCCAAATATTGGGGAAGATGCCAGAGCTGAGGATGATGTTAAAGAGTTTTAGTATAGCCAGTTGGAATATGTTGTCTGTATATTTAATCATATCATTCAGGATTCCATCAACACCACAGGACTTTTTGGGTTGTTTTTATTTTTTTATTTTGTCCTGTAGCTCATTCAAGGTAATTGGAGAATCTGGTCTTTCTCTCACTCTCATTGTTTTTCATATTAACCCAATGATAGCAGTTTTCCCAACTCCTGTCACACTCTCATCACAGGCAGAAAAACGGAACACAAAGGACAGAGGACAAACAATAACTCAAGAGATAAAACTGGTCTCTTTTGTTGAGACGAAAAACAGCTCGATGAAAGGTGCTCTTTCAAGTGGGACACACGACAACGTTAAAACAACTTGCCTTTCCAGGCATTATGCGAAGATATCAGCACTATTTCAAGATGTGTCTGAAAAACATTTTGTTTAATAAATGGGTTTGTGTTTTTTTAGTTCATTTTTGTTTAATAAATTAAATGGATTGTTTTTTAAATTAGTTTTAAATGTGCAATGCTCTTTTCTCTCCAAACAATCAGAGTGAATTTGTGAAGGGATTTTTTTGTGGTATTCGACGTGAACAAGACCTATATTTGGAGATGGGAGATGGGGAGAGAGAGGGGAGAGAGAAGGGGATAGTGGGGGGGAGAAGGGAGATGCGGAGATGGAAAGAGAGAGGGGGAGGGATAGTGGGAGGGAGAGAGAGGGGAGATAGGGCAAGAGAGGGGGATAGTGGCGAGAGAGAGGGGAGACGGGGATAGTGGGGGGTCCGTGGGGTAGACGAGGCAGTAATCAGATAATTAGAAAATTAAATTAAAATGGATAGATACAGGTCACTAGCTCTGTTTAGACTATTTTTCTCCCTCCCTCCCTCCCTCCCTCCCTCCCTCCCTCCCTCCCTCCCTCCCTCCCTCCCTCCCTCCCTCCCTCCCTCCCTCCCTCCCTCCCTCTCGCTCTCTCTATCTATCTATCTCTCTTTCTCTCTCTGATTCTCTATATCGCTGTTTCTGCCTCCAGTTTTTCTTTCTCTCTCTCGATCCTGTTTCTCTCTTGCCCCTGTCTCTCTGTTTCTCTCTCTCTCACTGTCTATCTCTCTCCCCCTCTCCCCCTCACTCTCTCCCCATCCCCCTCTCCCTCTCTGTTTCTCTCTCTCACTGTCTCTCTCTCTCCCCCTCACTCTCTCCCCATCCCCCTCTCCGTTTCTCTCTCTCACTGTCTCTCTCTCCCCCTCTCCCCCTCTCCCCCTCTCTCTCCCCCTCCCCCTCTCCCGCTCCCCCACCCCTCTCCCTCTCCCCCTCTCTCTCCCCTCCCCCTCTCCCGCTCCCCCTCCCCCTCACTCTCTCCCTCTTTGTTTCTCTCTACCTTTGTTTCTGCCTCCCTGTTTCAATCTCTCTCTCTGTTTCTCTCACTCTTCCCTCTCATTCTCTCACTTTCTAACTTTCTCGGTCACTCAGTCACTCAGTCAGTCACTCAGTCACTCAGTCACTCAGTCAGTCACTCAGTCACTCACTCAGTCAGTCACTCACTCACTCACTCAGTCACTCACTCAGTCACTCAGTCACTCAGTCACTCATTCACTCAGTCACTCATTCACTCACTGACTATCTATCTATCTATCTATCTATCTATCTATCTATCTATCTGTAAACATATGTCTACATTGACAAAGCAAGTGACCTGGATAATAAACCACCGTGAACAGGACACAAATCTGCTGCTGTGATGTCACACTGTGGTATTTCACCCAGTAGATGTGGGAGCTTATCAAAATTGGGTTTGTTTTCAAATGATTTGTAGGTCTGTGTAATCTGAGGAAAATATGTGTCTCTAATATGGTCATACATTTGGCAGGAGGTTAGGAAGTGCAGCTCAGTTTCCACCTCATTTTGTGGGCAGTGTGTACATAGCCTGTTCTCTCTTGAGAGCCAGGTCTGCCTCAGGCGGCCTCTCACAATACCAAGGCTATGCTCATAGTCAAAGCTTTCCTTAATTGTGGGTCAGTCACAGTGGTCAGGTATTCTGCCACTGTATACTCTCTGTTTAGGGCCAAATAGCATGCTAGTTTTATATCTCTCTGTTTCTGCCTCTCTCTCTCTCCCTCTCTCTCTCTCTCTCTCTCTCTCTCTCTCTCTCTCTCTCTCTCTCTCTCTCTCTCTGTTTCTCTCTCTCAATCGTTCTCTGTTTCTCTGTTCCTCCCTTTCTCTTTCTGTTCCTCTCTCTCTCTGTTTCTCTGTTTCTGTCTCTCTGTCTCTCTCTCTGTTTCTCTCTCTCTCTCTGTCTCTCTCTCTCTCTCTCTCTCTCTCTCTCTCTCTTTCTCTTTGTTTCTCTCTCTCTCTCTTTCTGTTTCTCTCTCTCTCTCTTTCTCTGTCTCTCTCTCAATTCAATTCAACTCAATTCAAGGGGCTTTATTGGCATGGGAAACATGTGTTAGGAGGCCTACAAACCTGACTCCATGACACCACCTCTGTTTCAGTGGAGTTGGTCCTGCTAGCAGGACACCGATCCTAAATTCAATGACTGGGTGATTTAAAAATATACTCTTTCACGGTGAATTCGCGTTAGTTGGTAACTCACCAAAATGTAAATCTAAGCTAGACGTTGAACGGACGACTGTGCCCAGCAGGGTACCTCAGTGGGATGTTCAGCCTCAACTTTTTTTTTCATATAAAACTATGGGAGCAACTCTCTCACATTGGGCAGATAAATATTCAGATTACATTTGTCAAGAGCTGGCGCATCCTACAAAAGGAATCCCTCCATTGCAAAAGGAACTTAATCTCTCTCTTTTCCAAAGCACAAGACGCATAACTGCACTGTCTGATGAAAGTATATTGGTTTCTCATCTCCCACTTCAAATCCTTCTTCAAGTCTGTGGAAGACTTTCTCTTTGTCTAGCTTTTGGTTTCTTCTTCCAAAGATTTCAACAAGCACTACCTTTTTTTTTTTTTTTTTTTTGTCTTTCTCGTCGCAGTAAAATAATTAATAAACTTAGAAAGAAGTTTACTGTCTGTGCAGAAAAGAAGAAAAGTGAAGATGGTAAAAAAAGAAATTAAAAGTGAAACAAATCCCTTTATCTGTAGCAGACTTTCATACAGTCAATACAAATTCACCCTTTCAGAAGTATTTTCCCAGTTAGTTCTATTGTTCAATATTGTGTTGCTTCCTTCCATTGTGCTCGGTGTGTATTGTTTTGTCTGCGGAGCTAAATCACCGGGGGGGGGGTTCTGAAATTGAATTGTATTGACACATTATCTAATTGCTGTGAATGAGAAAATATAGCTGTTAGCCAACAACAAAAAAAAGAACATCTCGCAAAGCTGATGACAGTGAAGTTATTACCACTACCTGATATTTCAAATTCAATTATTTGTCTATTCTATCCCGAATAGAAGCAATGAAATTGCGATATATGTGTTCTTTAGATGCTGTTCTGGTTGTTGGGCTCATATTCATAAAGTATCTCATTGTAAGAGTTCTGATATAGGATCAGTTCCCCATATGTCCATTCATTATAATCTAAAAGGATAAACTGATCATAGATCATTAATCTCCTACACTTGAGACTTAAAAAAAACAAAAACAAACATTGTAATCGAATCGACACAGGCATGTTTTACCTCAATCAGGCCTGAACTAGAAACCCTTGATTCATGTCATGTACTGTAATGCATGTTTTACCTCAATCAGGCCTGAACTAGAAACCCTTGATTCATGTCATGTACTG